>NC_061068.1:12638714-12778052 GCF_021917145.1 Hypomesus transpacificus | reverse complement strand
TGGAGCTCCTTCGGTACTTGGCCGTAGCCAACCGCAGCCCAGACACACCAACATCTCCCCTCGCACTCCCAGTAAATGAGCCACTGTGCTAATTGGCCTAAACTGCGCTCAGGGGGGGGGGGGGGGGGGGGGGGGGGGAGGTGAAATTAATACAAGGCTGCAAGAAGGAATGGATGAATCACATCTGCCCGCTTTATGGGATCAAAGAGGACAGAAGGTGCATGTGTCTCTGTCGTTTTACTTCCTGTGTGTGTATCTGGTGAACCGACCGGTTGCTCGCTCCGGGCTCAAGGTGGAGAGAGACAGAAAGAGAGAGTCAAAGAGAGAAAAAGATAAATAAAACGAAAATGACTACTGGGACAGGGTTTTTATCTTTGCTGAACTGGACAATGTATTAATATTAACATGACATGCTGGAATGACAGATATTTTGACTCCATGGGTTAAATTAGAGCATGAATGGTCAAAGTAAAGTGAAAGGAAGTTGATATTTAGTACCATTGCAAATTAATTGAATCAATTACAAGGCAAACATTACACAATTATTTTATTATCCGTTTTTCATTTTTGGAGAGAGGTATCTTATACAAAAGGGTTGTACTTGTGTTCTATAACGAAGACCAGTGGGTGTAGTGTGTTAAGAGATTGATTTACTGTAAATAGAGGCCAAAGGCTCTGAATGATTTGTTACACAACAAGTGAAGCTATTGGAAATGGATAGAGGTTGCCTGTACACATTCACAGACCTCCCACCATCGAAGCTCCACAGTAAACTTGTCTGTCCATCACTTTAACCGGCTAATCAATATGTTCTCAAGCCAATGTCCTGACAACTTGACTTCCCACGTCCTGTAGCTGTAAAGTCCAGCCACACTGATGCTCCAACATGCGTCAGCATCTGGAATCACATGGGTGTTAATGTGTGGGTGGAAAGGTAACAAGAACAAGTCTGCTTTTGTATGTGTGTGCGTTAACAGGTGGGTGGATGTGAGTTTGTTTGAGTGAGTACGAATAAACCACCTCTCACGTGTCTACATCACAGTCTGAATCACATGACTATTTTAACAAGCGCCTCTCCCAACGCAGGTGGCAACGCTAAGCCAATCATTCCAATTAAAGAACAAATTAGCATTGTGTTATAACTAGTAACAATTGTCTGATACCTCAAGTCTTTGTTTGAATATTGAACATGGGATTTGCTAATTGTATTAATGAACAGACTATTGTGCTGATTGAACAGCAGCTGCATAATGATGATGGTCTGCTTCTCTAGGGAGCTGTCACGGAGACTTTAATGTCACACTGAATGAGTCAGCAACTCCTCCACATTCCACATAGGCAACAGTGCTCGGTATGGTTCCAGGATGGAACCCTCTAGGCTGCGGAATATTCTCAACTATTCCATTGTTCAAAATGTTCTTAAATCCCGTCGGGAATAGGATATGTGGTATCAGCATTGTTTTGCCTATTTGGATCATATGTTTCATTAGTACTGTAAGAACGACAATGCTAATTGGCAGAATTAAGACTACTTGGTATAATTGATGTGGATGAACTGTCCAAATCAGCTAAAAGTTTACTACATCAAAATAAACATAGATTATTGAAGATAGAATTCATATTCGATACTTTAATTCACAACAAAGTACACAGATGAAAATCTTCTCAGAAATGCAATGGCATGAAGTCCAACATTTACTGTGCTTCGTGTGGCCAACAAACACTACCATTGTTATTCCAGTCTATATTTCAACCAGAGTGGCAGTGAGCTGGTCAATAAAAACAGCTTAAAAGTTTTCTTTACAGCAACATCAGAAGACAATATTATTTTTGACAGCTCCTTTCATGCCTTTGAGAATGCAATAATTGTGTGTAGCGAGTGCAGTGAGAGGATTTGAGCGGTAAAGGACAGGTACATGTGTCACCCCGATAGAGGCGACTAAACGCCTGGCTACTCTCAGCGCTTATCCTGCCAGGCTGCCACTATGTTCTTTGGCTTGTGTTTGCGCATATTTATTTATTTATTTATTTTGCTGTGCGTCAAACAAAAATAATTGAATTTGTTTCAAACAATATATATCTGCCAGAGAAATGTGTCCTCACCTAAATAACCGAAGACTGCTCACGAAAACAATTTAAGGTCCAGAGAACATTTTAATTGTGAGTGAGGTCAGGGTGTTGTCTCTCGGTCTGTCTGTCTTTCTCTCAGGTTCTCTCTCTCTCTCTCTCTCTCTCTCTCTCTCTCTCTCTCTGTCTCTCTCTCTCTCTTTTTCTTTCTCTCAGTCTCTCTCTCGCGCTCTCGCTCTTCTTTGTCTCTTCTCTCTGTGTATATATAGATATAATGTCTCCTCTCTCTCTCTCTCTCTCTCTCTCTCTCTCTCTCTCTCTCTCTCTCTCTCTCTCTCTCTCTTTCTCATTCTCTTTCTTTTTCTCTCCCCATCAGCACACTGGAAGCCCCTCATCCAATCACTCAGCAGCTTGACAGACAGGCCCCCTGCCCTGGACACAACAGGGAGCTCCGGCACTCACACTATCTTTTCTCATTATCCACACCTAGAATTGCTGAAATTCATGAAATTACTCCCAATTATATTGCTCTTCTGGAAATGCAGTTTGTGCTTACAGCCCTTTCGACTGGATGTGAAAATACAAACCTGATCATACAACTGGTCGGCTGGTTCATTTGGGGTTCACACAAAGTTTCCAAATGCCCCCCATCTCTGGAGGCATGTCAGAACGGAATCCATGAACCACAGAAGAAGAAATCAACTGACGCAGCACTAAAAAGGCGCATCTAGAAACTCTAGACGGCTCGTTTTGAGAACCTGGTTTGGCGTGTGATGTCTTGGGTGAGTGTGTGAGTGGAAGATGAAGGGGGACCGAGGCGGTATGGAGGGTTAAAGCCACGACACGCCCCCACTCTCACCCCTCGCCCCCATAAGACATCCACTGGGATGTGTTGATTGGTGGTGCTTCCTGAGGACAAAAAGGAGCGTACATACAGAAGACGAGACGTCCTCGTCTCTGTTCTCCTCCCCCTCCTCCTCCCCATCCTGTTGTTCTTTTTTGGAGCGTGGTCTCTGACCCTCTCCACAAGGTCAACCTCAGGTCCCCTGATGGCCATGAGCTACTGCCAGGGAGTCTGGAGGCAATCAGGTGTGAACATCTGCACTGAGAGAGCCTTCCTCCTCCAGCCCTGCCGCACCTGCAGCACTGGGGAGGCTGTGGGGAGGGGGAGGCAGAGGGCTGGGGGGAGGGAGAGGCTGGGGGGAGGATGGGGGAGAGGTTGGTGGGAGGGAGAGTATGGAGGGAGACTCGGCGTGGCTGCGGGAGAGACTGGGGGGAGGGGGAGGCAGGGGGAGGGAGAGGCAAGGGGAGGGAGAGGCTGGGGGGAGGGGGAGGCAGGGGGAGGGAGAGACTGGGGGGAGGGGGAGGCAGGGGGAGGGAGAGGCTGGGGGAGGCTGAGGCAAGGGGAGGGAGAGGCTGGTGGAGAGAAACAGAGTCAGGAAAGGAGTTAGTGCTTGGAGCAGGGAGGGGCTAGGGGAGGGCGGGGCTAAGGGAGGCTGGGGTGACAGAAAGGCTAGGGAGAGGAGAGACTTGGAGACTATGGAACAACTGAGGGGGGGGGTGGTTAGGAGAGGGTTGTGGAAGCTGGGAAAGGTTGGGCGAAGGGAAAGGAATGTTGTGTCATGGCTAGCAATGGCTCTGCTTTCACTAAGCTGATACCAAATAACCATGAAAACCACTAGAAAAAAAATGCCCAGGTCGCTGAACACAGTACTGGTTGTGCTGTAGTCAGTATCTGGGGTAAAGAGAGAGACAAGGTCCTGTCAGCTGAGATGCATGGACTTTATTCCCTTTCCAAAAAGAGAGTGTGTATTTCCCACCATCCTTCCCAGTCAGCCCTTCTGTCTGCTTAATCACAACACGCAGCCAATAATCTAAATAGAGTGGCAGTTTTTAGATGCACTCATTTAAGTCATCCCTCTCTTTTGTTCGTCTAATTATCTTTCACTGATGTCCTCAACTTCCAATGACTAACCAATTCCCCTCTCCCAAATATCAATTTTAATCTTGTTCGCTACAAATACAACAGAATGACTCATGGCTTTTGATAGATTTCTTTTTTTTTTGTCGCAAGCTGTCAAGTTCAGGGCCTGTTATAATGTGACAACGCCTCATTGACTTTTAATGGGATGCGGTTTGAGTTGAATTGGAGTGTTTAGAGGGCCGTGGGGGGGGGGGGGGGGGGTAGCTGGTGTATGGGGAGGGGCCTGACATCCCTGCTCCTCCTCACAGCTGACACCTCCCGAGGACTCTGGAACATGGAGGACTGGAGGAAGATAGAAAGAAAAAACTACAAAAACAGTCAGTGGAGCTATAACCCACTAAAGGCGTATCATTGATCTGATGAACACTGCCGACGTGGTACATGGTGTGTGTTGGGGCTTGGGGAGGTGGGGGGGGGGGACTCAGGGTGGAAAGGGGGTGGGGGGGAGTTTGACTTTGTGGTACAGGAGAGGGGCATCAATGTCATCCAATGACAGGAAGACAGATGCAATAAACATTAGCTCTGGAGAGGCATATGCGGCATGCCGATGATGACACTGAGCTGCCAGCCGCGGCCATCCGTCACTCACTCACTGGGTTTGTAAATGCTGTATAGAGATGTGTGACCTGGGAATGAACTGAAGGATCTTTTTTCTGCTTGGGTGAAGGAGAAAATGACAAAGGGGGGGACTGTTGGAGATATATACGGGCGAGAGGAGGGTGAGGCCGGGGTGGGAGCGAAAGGGAGGGATGAAAAACAGAACTGTTTTGACATTGCCTCCTTGTGACATTCATAATGGCCAAAGGACACAGTGAGCATCCACAGCCCTCCTCTCCTGTCGCTTTGTGACAAGCGCCGACGCTCAGCAATCTGGTGACGCCCAGGTAACCATCACTCCGGTCATTATCTCCACAAACCTATTCCGTTCGACCTCTGCTGTTGATGCGCATTATTCACGATGGGAGGAACTTACACACGCGCCGGGCGCAGGTGACAGAATGGCGGAGAAAAGGAGGGATGAGGGAGAGAACGTGGAGGAGAGAGAGAAGAAGAGGGGTAAGGAGGAATGGGGGGGTGCTGGAGACAGTGAGACAGGAATGTGAGGGGAAAGAGAGGGAGAGAGAGAGAGAGAGAGAGAGAGAGAGAGAGAGAGAGAGAGAGAGAGAGAGAGAGAGAGAGAGAGAGAGAGAGAGAGAGAGAGAGAGAGAGAGAGAGAAGAGACAGAAAGAGACAGAAAGGGACAGAAAGAGACAGAAAGAGACAGAAAGAGACAGACAGGGAGAGAGAGGTAGAAAGGAAGCGAGCGAGACAAGGAGAGAAAGACCGAGAGACAAATAGATAGACAAGCAGACCAAGAGAGAGAGAGAGGCAGACAGGAAGAGGGAGGTAGAGAGGAAGAGAGAGATAAGGAAAGAGATTAGAGAGAGATAAGGAAAGAGATTAGAGAGAGAAAGAGCGAGAGAGAGACAGACAGAAAGAGCGAGAGAGAGACACACACACCGAGGGAGGGAGGAGCAGGAAGTGTGAGAGATGATGATGTTGTGTCTCCTGTCTCATAAGTTCAAACCCAGTGAAAAGATAAAGTGCTGGGCAGGACAACTCAGGGGAGACTGATGACACGCTGCTAGGCGGTGGACCTCCATTAAAAACGCGTGGTCACCTTCAAACCAAAATAAAACGTCCGCTGTGTGTCTCCACCCCGTGGCCAGCTTCCCCTCCTGCCTCCTCATTAGTGGGTAAGTAGGGCTCTAATGAGCAGGAAAAAGCCACTGTTCTGTGGACAAGAGGAATGGATCGGCTGAGCATCTCCCCCACTTCTGTGTGTCTCCGATCTCCAAAGAGACCCTGCGTGGACCAAAGGGCCCCTAAGAGATCCTCTATTACATCATTCAACTAATTACCCACAACCCCCTTTGGTATGAAATCCCATTCAGAGTGAGGATAAAGGTGTACATGTGGTCTTGGTGGTCCTAGACGACACGGTTTGTATCATCCTGCGTTGTGCTCTTAGCCAGAAACTGAGCCGTGAGGGGAGCCTAGCAACTGATGATGTGCAGAGGGTAAGCAGAAACAAATTGTGTTTCAACCGTTATCAACTGGGACAAATCATCGCTTTGGGGGGGTTGTGGGGGGATAAGACAGGCCTTATGACAAACAACGGGGAGCTGAAAATAGTTACTAATAAATGATCTTCTACACAATAAAATGGGTTAGGTGGGAATACTTATTCACGGTTATGACTTATTACTGTTGAATGCTTTGTTGTTACAACCCGGTAGATTCTTCTTTGCAGTAAAAGGAACACGAAGTAGACTTGGTGCGGGGCCAGTACAGAACGGCTGAACCAATCAGTCGTGGTGCTGTCTGGAGAGCCATAGATTCATCAAGCCTCGCAGTGGCCAGTGGAAGAGACCGTAACATGATGGATAGAGCTGTCTTTGTTCTCTCATGACTCATTTAGAATAATCAGCACCAGGGCCCGGAGAGCTCTCTGTAATATGACATTCATGCTGAGGAAAATACTAAACAAGTACTGCAAAGGGGATGATTATCTGATATATCCACCATAACGGTAATTTGATCACGGTGGATATCGAACATGGCTGTAAAGCCTTTGAGCTTTGTATGCAGGTGGCACTGTCCAAACCACCTCTATTCTATTGCGTGAGGTTGTGCATGCGTTCACCTGCGGGAACGGTGTCACAAACTATATAATCTTGTATGCAACAGCACTGGATAGTAGTCCAAAGCTACTTGAACAGGTATTTCTCAACATACTTATTCAAATGTTTACATCCAAAGTATTTTCTTTTCTATTTAAATTAAGTGCATTTTTTTCAAATTGCCCGCGAATTCATGTGTACAGCTGATTTGAAACAACACAGACTGGAAAATAGCATGAAATCCCTATAATTGAATTTCTCTTTATACATCTCAAACGGTGGTAGTGCCGACAAACCAAATGTTTGCATTGAAAGGGACAAATGAATCGAACGAACGGGTAATAGATGATTGAGCTGTGACTGAGAGGGGGCGTCTGCACAGCCGATGTTTGCAGAGCGGTCGGACGGAAACGCAGTTGCAACACATTACCGGCTACTCAGAATTCATTGAATAGCCAACCACACTTGTCCGAAATGTATATTAAGGTCCTTTATGCCATGCCGCCTAGGAAAGAAGGGAAATTAGAGGGAGAGTCGGAGATGTCAGAAGACTACTTCAGAGAAGGGAGCTCTGCTTGTGTTCAGGGAATAGCACCAGCTAACCATTGAGATTCAGGTTGCATTTCAAGGGGCAAAAATAAGTGTAATGAGGAACAGCAGGAGAGCTACGATGAAACAACATATTTTAAACGCCTTCGATTTGGCACGGGAATTGATTAATTGAATCATTTGACGTGTCTGCTCACTTGCCACAATGTTCTTTTCCCCTGTGTCTCAAAGGAAATCAGTCTTAACTAAAGCCATTAGGTTTGTGCTCTTTAGGGAGCCAGTGGAGTGAGACCACACATAAATATCCGCCAATCAATCAGCCTGTATCCTCTGGTCTCTCATGTGTCACCATCTCACACAGTGGAACCCAGTTTATGGGCAGAGACACAGACGTGGACATATCCTGTCTTTGATTGACAGGTCGTGAAGGGAGTGTGATCACTCTTAAGGGTCAGCATGGCACCGACATCTTTTTTTCTTCTTCTTTTCCTAGACACTCCAAAACGAGTGACAGTCAGGGTGTAGACAGGGTGCGAACACAAGCACTATTGTGCCCTGACGGCACACCTGTGTCAGCCTTGACAGTCACTCCACTTATGTGGTTTAATGAGGTGACTCGGCAAAATGTGACACATGCTGCAGAAGAGAAAAAAGACAGGCTGCAATGTATGCCCTTTTCTGGCATTTCCTTGAGAGATGTGTATTATTTGTCAAGCACTGTGAAAGAGGGATTGTTGGAAAACTGCAGAGACATGTCAGAGAAATCAACAAACTTCACCCGTGGAAAAAGAAAAGTCGAGCCAAGTTTTGTGTGTGTGTGTGCCTGTCTGTGTGTGTGTGTGTGTAATACTTGGACAAACTTTTCAAGGAAACAATTCTCCTCCTACTTTGTCTAAAAGATAAATTATCCTGTGGAGGATTTAGGAAGTTAGTGATCTGTGTCGGCCGAGCTGAAGGGACAGCCTGCACTAAGACTAGGTCTCTCCGGCTGCTCTCTCCTCAGGTTCTAAAGGAAGGTGTCTACTCTGTATGCAATATATGCCTCTGGCCCCAGCGGTCCCACACAGTCTTTTACACATATTTAAACTTCACCATGATCCAATGTTGACATGGAGTCACAGTTCTAAGACTTTGCACTAAGATATTAGGAGAGGCCACATACTTGCACGATATACACACATACCAAGAGCTGGGGGTGAACAGGACATGTTTGATTGGGAAAATAAAGAAATAAATAAACATACAGCCATTGAGCAAAACATATGTGACAAAGTGTCACACCCTGATTGTGAATTTTGTTCAATTAGTCACTGTCCATTCAGAAGTGCTAGGAAGAGAATATTTAATGACTGTTAAGTGCAGGCACGGCACATTATTATATTTCACTCATTAATTAGAGAAATTAGATTTAACAGTCTTGTCCTGTTAGACCCCATTACAGAGAGATATGGCCAACAATTTGCAATCACACTTATCAAAAAAACATATTTTAGAAAAAAACATAGTCTTAGAAGTGATTATTGTACCATATAGTTGCTATTCCAGGTTACCATTCTTGGGGTTTCAAATTTATAGCAGTGCATAAAAAAATTTCTGCTTATCAAATTAACAAAAGTATTAGTCAGATAATTGCTCAAATGAACTCAGACTTTGACAAAAAAGATCCAGTAGTGTCTTGTACGTTTGGAACCATTTGTTCAAAGGTTGAATTCATGAAACCTTTTACGTGGAAAATATGCTCACAGGGAAAAAGGTTTCAAAAATAAAGCAATATACACTGTTGAATTGGCAGACACTGGTACAGGAGGAGAGTATAGCCACCCCAGGTTATTACACCTACTGTACCAGGGGCCCCTACTCTGTAATTAGAGCATATTAAAACCTGACGGTGGTAAAAAGTGCAGCAAGTTTAATACATTAGTACTCAGCATGAATAGGCAGCTTTAACCTCTTCACATCTATGCAAAATGCTTTTTGAAGAAAAACAAAAGGATCCGATGAGGTCGCCCGGAATGAAAAAAAAGGGCTGTTCTAAGTAACCCTATTACATTTAAAAGACAAGGGTGTTTAAAATACATTTCTAACTGTCATCAAAAGTGACATTAAGAACATTTAAAAAGAACATCTCAATTGGGTTGCATCCCCATCTCCACAAAACAGTTTTTATTTTGCTTGTTGAGGCACTATAGGGGACATTGAATTCCAGTATAAATGTTTCACAGAATATTGGGTGTGAATTGGTATTCCATCTCACTACAGAGTCAAATGTTGGTGCAGTCCAACCAGCCTGGAGGTCTGGAATCCTTTAAAATCCTAGTGGCAATTTTGACCCTGGCCTCTCATTCAGTTAATCTAACACCAACCCAATTATACGCCCATCGCCCCCCTCAGTAATCTTTATCAAAGTACTTTTAAGCTCACAGGGCTGATATTACACACTCTGCCAAAACTGAGCCCATTCATTCTCATTTGTGATTGCAAACCAGGTGCATCTGTTGCTGTGTACTGCACCAAAACCTCCTCAACTGACCTCAGCTATGATACGAGATCATGATTCAATTTTGGATGGTAAGTCCTTTCACTGACCTGGACTAATACTGTCCTTGGATTTAACAATTCTACCCAGAAGGTACGGTTAAGGTCAAGTGAGATCTGATTAAAAGGTCCTTTGATGTCACGTAGAACACTCCTGGATCAGTAATTAGCCTCTCCAGGTTCTCAATGGAGCCAGTTTTACTGAAGTGTAAACACAGCAACTCCAACCTGTGCCAGTGTACAGTACAGCATTGTCTCATGGGCCTTAAGGAGGAGGAAAACAAAGGAAAGTATATCCATACTTGGCTTCAAAATGCAGATACAGCTGTTGGAGTTGCAATCAGACAGGGTTTTCTTTTAGAGAGTTTGTCCCAGTTATTGGTTCCTGCTGTCAGAGCTGCCAGCCTGTCTGAGACAATTTCATTCATTTTCATTCATCTGGCAAGCACCACCAGGAGGGCTGGTATCAAATATCTGCTCTCCCTATTATTCTAATGATCACTGTCAATCTTGATGGATTAGCGTATGCATTATCGACTTAAAAATATGAGAGGGAGACAGACTCAGTCAGCACGCATCATTGAAGGAACAGTTTGGTTTTATGGGCAAACCCATTATGGACGTTAATCAGGATAAAATGTCTATCTCATCTATTTTCAGTGGCTGACCGCAATAATGACTCATTAAACATTGTGTTTCTGAGGAATCCATCTCCATCTTAGCCCAGAAATACACTAAAATTATTCACATAATGCCTCTCTCTCTCTCACTTACTCTCTTTATTCACCCTCTCTTTCTCTCTCTCTCTCTCTCTCTCTTCCACCCTCTGTTTCTTGCCCACTTCCACTCTCTTGTACACCTTCTCTATGATATGACATTTACATGTATGCATTTAAGCAGACACTTTTATCACTCGCTCTCTCTGCCACCCTCTCTATTTTGCTTTCTCTGTCATCCTCTTTCTTAACCAAAGTAAAACAGAAGCTAAATAAAAGACTGCAAAGAGTTGCAGTGGAAGATGGTCCAAGATTAAATAAATTACATTTGTGAAAGTGGTGATAATCCATTGAAGAGTTCTGTCTCTTTCCAGACGGTACATAGTATTTCTGTCATATCCGCAAAAAGGAACCTTAAGTGTAGTGTTGCCTGATGAACAAGGGTAGAGCCATTAATTAATTTGAGCCTTTTTTTGCTGCAGTGGGACAGGAATCAAACATGTTGAGCTGGGTTGCTGTGTTTCAAAACTGACTGATGATTAGTCATTGAGTTTAAGGTGGCTTACGTAAACATTTTCATCAGACGTTTCTTTACTAAAAGTGTACCTTATCCTGCCTTTTTCTCATTGAAATATAACAATAGATGTTTAAAAATTGTAAAACTAATCGATTTGGAATCTATACAAAAAAAAATGATCTAAAAGGGTTCCAGCAAGAGCAATCAATGGATATCATGAGAGCTATGAGAATGAATTTCCCCTATCACTGCACAGTAAGCAACCACGTCGATTGCCTTGCACAAATGTCTGCCCAAACTTGCTTGCATTGCAGAAAGGGGGAGGGAGGCTTTCATATTGGAAAATTACCCTACGGAACGTTTTTCACTGGTCTCAAGCGAGAGGATGACATTCTTCTGCTAGACAAAAAGGCTCTCGGACTAATTGAACATTATCGTTTTGTACACATTTAAGACTAGCAGTGAGAAAGAATGGTGCAACGGGTAACTAGGCTTTGTAGAAATGCAATACATATTCCTCAGACTATTAGCCAGACGTATCCCCATGCACACATAAGTTAGCAAAGATAAGATAAATGCAGGTTGAGAGCAGGATGTAGCAAAGTGAATGATGACACTGATAAATAACATATAGTATGTAGATGTATCCTGTATGTAACACTGAGCCATGTCAGTTTCGGATCTCACAGGACCCGATAGTGTCACACAGCCCGATGAATGACATAGGTCCTCGTCGTCGTCATCTGCCGCTTGTCCGGGGATCGGGTCGCGGGGGCAGCGACCTAAGCAGGGAGGCCCAGACTTCCCTCCCCCCGGCCACTTCCGCCAGCTCTTCCTGGGGGACCCCAAGGCGTTCCCAGGCCAGCCGAGAGACATAGTCCCTCCAGCGTGTCCTGGGTCTTCCCCGGGGCCTCTTCCCAGTGGGACGTGCCCGGAACACCTCACCAGGGAGGCGTCCAGGAGGCATCCTAATCAGATGCCCGAGCCACCTCAGCTGGCTCCTCTCGACGCGGAGGAGCAGCGGTTCTACTCTGAGCCCCTCCCGGATGACCGAGCTTCTCACCCTATCTCTAAGGGAGAGCCCGGACACCCTACGGAGAAAGCTCATTTCGGCCGCTTGTATTCGCGATCTCGTTCTTTCGGTCACTACCCATAGTTCGTGACCATAGGTGAGGGTAGGAACGTAGATCGACTGGTAAATAGAGAGCTTCGCCTTTCGACTCAGCTCCTTCTTCACCACGACGGACCGATGCAGAGCCCGCATCACTGCGGACGCCGCACCGATCCGCCTGTCGACCTCGCGCTCCATTCTTCCCTCACTCGTGAACAAGACCCCGAGATACTTGAACTCCTCCGCTTGGTTCAGGATCTCCTCCCCGACCCGGAGATGGCACTCCACCCTTTTCCGGTCGATTACCATGGCCTCAGATTTGGAGGTGCTGATTCGCATCCCAGCCGCTTCACATTCGGTTGCGAACCGCTCCAGTGAGAGCTGAAGGTCACGGCCCGATGAAGCCAACAGGACCACATCATCCGCAAAAAGCAGCGACCCGATCCTGAGGTCACCAAACCGGACCCCCTCAACACCCTGGCTGCGCCTAGAAATTCTGTCCATATAGGTAATGAACAGAATCGGTGACATAGGGCAGCCCTGGCGGAGTCCAACCCTCACCGGAAACAAGATCGACTTACTACCGGCAATGCGGACCAAACTCTGGCACCGGTCGTACAGGGACCGGACAGCCCCGATCAGGAAATCCGGTACCCCGTACTCTCGGAGCACCCCCCACATGAGCCCCCGAGGGACACGGTCGAACGCCTTTTCCAAATCCACAAAACATGTGTAGACTGGTTGGGCGAACTCCCATGTACCCTCCAGGACTCCGCGGAGGGTATAAAGCTGGTCCACTGTTCCACGGCCAGGACGAAAACCACATTGCTCCTCCTGAATCCGAGGTTCGACAATCCGACGGACCCTCCTCTCCAGATCTGACATAGGTCCTTCCACTGACAAATGAAAACAGTGATGAATCAGTGATAGCTGTAAGTCCAAGAATGCTACACAAGAACGCGTCCACGTCTCCTAATCTGTAGTATACAGACATTAGTAAGTATAATGAGTTCTGTGACCGCCCAGAAGCTGGGAAGAATATTGATTCTGTTAATGAAAGGATTTCCTATTGGTTTAGCAGCACCAGAGAGAGCTGAGCTCATTCCTTTTGCATTTCTTCAAAGGCAATGGCTAAAGACTGCAGAACAAGGGCTAATGATTCTCCTGCAAATCTCTGACGAGGCACTGCTGTCTGCCTAAAACAGGCTTTGTTACATCAGATCCTTTTCTAAGAAAACATTTGGCAATCAAGCCTAGCTAAACGTCTCCAGCTCACAACCAACATAGCAAAACATGACTTTGCCACTGACAGAAAGTTAATTTTCTTAGATAACGCAGGAGTACACTCCAAAGCCAATGTCTACAGAATGCCTTCTCTTTGCAAAGGATAACTCACTTTCTGAAAATGGTTGGGATGACTAAAATTAGAACTTGTGCCAACTGTTGACAGTATCCATGTGGTCTTCAGAAGTGTCTTCATAGCTGTTACTTAGCAACATGGTGGCATTGTCTGCTGTGTTTTGGGTACAGTGGCACACACAAGTGCTTTGTAGTTAGAAAGGTTGAGCTGATTTAAAACAAAACAGGCATCAGTTCCAAGAGATGTGTTACCGACTGGAATGTGTGTGTCTGTGGATGGATGTGTGTGTTTTTTTGTTGTTGTGTGTACTCTATGAAATAAGAATGCCTAAATCTCCACAACCATTTAACTAGCAGCTTTGTCAAACATAATTCCCGATATTTGAGTGTCTCACAAAATCCAGATGGTAAAAATCTCCCCCTGGGGTATACAGTATACCCACTGCCACTTGGAGAATTGTAATCCTCAACAACATGCTGTCCTTTGCCTTCTGGAAACAACTATTAGGTGTGTATTTGTGTGTAAAAGTGTGAGTGTGTGTGTGTGTTGGCCTGCGTGCATGCGTGTCTGCTTGCATGAAGCAATAATCTACGAAACAAGATTATTTGCATATGCCTTTGAATTAGCCCGCCAGACTGCTCTGCCTAGCGTTTAATCGAGCATTTAATCAATTCACCACATCCAGCTGTGGAGCTTCCCTGGTTGGGTCTGTCCCCTCCAGGCTAGTCACCCTCCTCACACACCCTTGCCAAGCACAAAAACCTGACTCACTCAATCACAAATCAAGGATTAATTTGTTGTGCCTCTGATATCAGTTGGATCCATTCAAAACAGCCCGTGCTTAGATGTGTGGTGCTGTGCTAAGGAAGAATTCGAGTGGCACTGTGTAGATCTGAATAGTCAAGGGATATGGTTTTAATACAATTTATTTAGACTATACAATGACATAAACAAAGCTTTGCTGATCAGTCTCAGCAAAGGAGGTGCCATCCACACAGGTCGTTCGCAGGAGTGATGGCCAACCATCGCACATGCACTGCCTTATATAAACTTAAGATCAAATGGCATTCCATAAGGTCAATCAATCAATGTAGCAAACTCTGTGATTGGCTAACTCAACTTAGTGACAGTTTGAAACAATACATCTCCGGTGTGTCCCAAAGTTCTTTGATGTGGCATCTCTCTCCAGAGCAGTAGATAATAAAGCCACAGGGGTTGACCAGTCAAATTGTCAACTGTCCTTTGTGTGACCATCTTCAAACAATACTTTTAATTAACACAAACAATGAAACAGGACACAGTCCTTCTAGCCAAAGTTCAGAGCAACTGTCTCATTGACCCCTTACAGTAACCAGAGGACAGAAGGCCATATAAACTGCTTCACCCTCCTTCACAGGCAAGCTGCCCACAGAGCCATCAGCACCTCACATTCCTTTGAACTCAACTTAATTATCTTCCCTTCCTGTCTCTTACCAATGAACATAGAAGATTATAGATTTCATACACATACATCTATGCATACAGTATGACCAAAATTTCCATTACAGCTGTTTTTTTCTTCTTGTTGTCACTTTTATGGCTTCTCAGAAAGGTTTTCCAATGAAAAAGGGACAGCATTCCTATGATTGGAGGGTTTCTGGACTACTCAGCAAATCAATTGTTAGGGTTTGATCACAAATTAAATAACAAGGGCCATCCTGGAGCCATTATTGGTCGCGCTACGGTTTCCTGCATGCTTCATGCCACTGCTCTCTTCATCTTAAGTGTGTGAGTAGAGTAAGAGGAAGCTACATTTGACAGTGTTTTTTTGATGTTGTGTTTATTCATTTATTTTACCTCCGCTTTTGCTACAGTACCATAACCAGTCTGAGGCCGGGGTAACTCATCCACAGATCATTGCCACAAACCTCCCCTGCCACACATCCTGTTCACCGGAGCTCTGGGCTGGCCTCTTGGCTCTGGTCCAGCTACTATGGGTACTTTAGTGGTGGTGTGATCAGGTCTAAAGAGTGTCAGGTGCGTTTAAAGGAGGCATGGGCAAGAAACTCCCGACCTCGCACACTGAACAGCTTTTTGACCCACAGTTGAAAAGTAATGACCTTCTTAACCAAACTTCCGTCTTGTTTGTCATGCTGCCACCTGCCAGTCTCCCCCAAAACCTGAGGCTGCAGCTGGCCTGCATAAAGCATACATTTACAGTGTATGACAAGGGAGGATAGTCAAGTATACAAACTTGCTGATGGTTGTGAGAAAGCTTTTTTTTCTTCTTCCTTGCTGTAAATCTGTATTGATCGCCTCCCCCTCCAGAGGTTGGCACACTGATTTTGTCAGCATGCTGTTTCCAAATAGAAACACATTTAGTGAGAGATCCATGAGCGGTCCCACCCAAGTTGCCTTCTCACTTGAGTGGGAACCTCTGTGGTAAACACGGGCTGTCTCAGATGCTGCTGCTCTCTGTCTGAGTTGTTCCCTACTGTCCTCCTGTAAAAGCAGAAACCTATCCTGGAAAATAGTGAGAAAATACCTTTCTCACTGTTCCATGGCCCCATGCAGTCGTCACTTAAACTTACCCAATGACGCTGTTTATGTGTTTTAGTCAGCGCACTCGGATCCAGCATTTCCTGTCTTTGAAATGTATCGGAAAACGGCGGGGTAGTTAAAAGAACAAGCCAAGGTCAGCTGCCATCTAATTCATACGTCTTCCTTCTTGTGACTTCAAAAAGCACAGCTATCACTGGTACAAATTCAATGGGGAAGATCTTAGCCGTGATGGCTCACTCATTCCTAAACTGGACTACTGCCTACACAAACAACACTCCTGTCTCCACTGACATATTCTGATTGAAATACCTTACTGAGATGTTTATAACAATAACACTACCATAACAATTTGTAATTCTACACCAGAGTTACAGTCTCCTTCATTTACTGCCCACTCAGGTCAGCTGCAGGGACACCTGCTGTCTGAATACCAAACAGCCAAAGCTTTGTCACTTGCCCTTTTCCACACCACCGACTTCATATATCACAGCCTTGTCTGAGCGAAACCACCGGATCATGGATTTAATATGAGACTACAGCAGTTATACAGTCTATGAATATTCTTGAGACGTGGGGTTAGCATACTGGGGTTTGTGGTAGAGGGGATGAGATTGCCTCACTAACTGCCTATGATGAAATCTTTCAGAGACAAAATAGACCAGCGTGGCTTGTCTGTGATGGAAGAGATATGGGAGGAAATGCACAGAGAGTAGCCCGTGACTAACATGACAAAGTCCTTTGTTTATGGAACTAACCCTTGAGCAAATAAGTAAATTGCTGTACACTCAACAGGTACCTCAGCTGGTTCAAGATTGCAGGAAAAAAAAATGCTTATAGTAGGAATAGGTTTGACTTGGTTGACTCATAATGCTTCATGCTGAGGAGACTGGGACAACTTCCATTATGGGCGGTCATGATGAAAGAGCTGTGTGGGTTTTTAGACTTCAAACTCTCCACTTGCTTTATCTGGATGGCTGGTTTTGCCCATTGAGCCAGGGCATTGGTCCAGATGTCAGTTCACAATCTGCACATACTCACTAGCCCTACAAGCAGATGCAGTCTTAGCTGCCTCGTTACCTTATGTTAACGCAATTTGTTGCCAATATCGGACATGTCTTGGCAGCATATGATAAAGAAATATATTTAAAGACACTTGAACAGTTTTAGAACGTGTTTGAACCACATTTTGGCTCATGCGAGACCTTCCACTTAATGAAAGGGTGTGACATCACTTCTTCTTTCTTATCGTCTCGGCCGTGCTTCAGTTCGCAGGTTCCAATTTTACATTTCACTTGAATTTCTCTCATTCTCTGTTAAAAGCTCTGGGCCGCTTTCAATCCAAGCCATCATGGACTACTGTCTAAACAAGTATACAAAGTTTGAAATGCCTTACTGAGACGTAAATAACAATAACACTACCGTTACGATTTATCCTTCTACTCTAAAGTTCCTGTCCCTTTATTTAGCCTTTGTTCTCCGGTTCTACATGACTGGTAGCACCGTACACTGTAAGATACTGCAGTGGAGATACCCATCATAACTGTTCATTGGCTGAATAAGGACTGGCGAAGGAGGAGGGGTTGGGTGTGGGGATAGAACACATAAAGGAGGCCGATTAGATCAAAAACCAGGAGGTTGTCAAGGAAGGAGAGGGCTGAGATGAAACAATATGTGGGTCTAATTACTGAGTGAGAGGTAAGGGCCGCCCTGTGTGGCTCTCTGGCTCATGCACGGCCTCTCCATGTTCTATTAAAAGACTGGAGAGCTATTCAGATGCGCAGCGTGATGTGGTGTCTCCTTGACATTCGTTTGTTTCCTTCTGTCCTTCTGTCCTCTCCACATTCCAAGATTACCACTTTGGACATGACTTATTTGTTAGCTGCATAGACATTTATTTGTCCATTTATTGCATCAAGAGAGGCTTTTTCTGTTGCGTTTAAAATTAAATGATGTCATAAAATGACTATAAATGTAGAAATTGTAGATTGTAGATATTGTTTGCCTATTTATTGGGGTAAGGCCATGGGCAGCCATTGGTTATTATTGTTGGTTATTATAATTATTCAAACCACATGTGTGTCTAGGGTTAGAGAAAACTCCACCATGAACCTTCAATCAACAAGTGCACTTCCAGTACATTGCTTTACCACCTGTTAAAGCACTAAAGCTACAGTATGTTGGACTGCTGGACTTCAAACAACAGTGTACTGTCACAGCTGTAATAGGGTAATAAATTATCAGTGACACTGCTATATCTCTTTAATATGTGGTAACATTAGTAGAACAATCATAGACTGAGTGAGGACAATTTAATGATTCCTAAATGGCATTTTCAAAAATAAAGAGCAGACAAAATGTCTTCATCATGAAACTGAATTTAGCCCTTTTAGATTTTATGATTAAAGGAAGCAAATACATTTGACTAAAGTCAGATGATTCAACAAAGATCCTGAAGTCAAGAGGTTCCTATCAAAATCTATACGCAGGAAAAATACAACAAACTTTGCACTTGAGTTGTGGTAATGAATATAACTCTAACATGAACTTGAAGATTGTACAGATCATCATTTTGGCACCAAGACAAGTCAATATTTGCCCTAAATTAATTATACTTGTTCTATCTTAAAATGTACACATCATACGGTATATTATCATTCAAGTCATACAAAATTGTAAAAAAATGTGGTTCCTATCAATAAAACAAAATAATAATACTCAATAGATGATTACTAGATCAAGGTCTGTTACAGTGAGAAGTACAATTAGTATAAATGTACTATGTACATCAAGAATCTTTCTGATTACATATAAACAGATAATAAAGAAATACCACAACAGACATGTTTATGTTATTCATTTTCTAGATATCCTGTAAAATCTCTTCAATGGCCCTACGTGTCATTAATGTGGGGGTGAAGCTTTGTACAGTGGGATTACCATCGAATATAACATAGAATCCCACCAAATGGTTAAAGAGCACGGATTATATGTCAGACTCAGGGCTGCCACAGGCAGTTTTATGATTTATTGTGAGATTATCATACCTCGAACTCTATGGCCTGTCTGCACACTGCCATAAGGGAGGGGGGCGGGGATGGGAGGGGGAATTTGGGGGGCTGGAGGGGTGAAAAGAAACGTCAGATCCTGTCATAAATGACAGATGTCTACTGCTGCCTTTGACAGGCTGCTCGATCACTTTTGATTTAAAGATGGAAAAAACAAGGCAACCCGAACAAAGATGGAGTTGTTTAGACTTGCCCAACATGCAACCATCTGAAGCTGCTAGAGGAAGCTGCTAAACAGGAAGCTGCTAGAGAAGAAGCTGTTGGACAGGGAGCTACTAGACAAGAAGCTGTAAGACAGGAAGCTGCTAAACAGGAAGCTGCTAGGGAAGAAAAAGCTGTTGGACAGGGAGCTACTAGACAGGAAGCTGTAAGACAGGAAGCTGCTAAACAGGAAGCAGCTAGAGAAAAAGATGTTGGACAGGGAGCGACAGGAAGCTGCAATGCAGGATGCTGGTAGAAAGTAGGCTATTAGAAAGTTAGCTATTAGACAAGAGTCTGTAGGACAGGAAGCTATTTGACAGGAAGGTATTAGATAGGAAGCTGCTAGACTGGAAGCTGCTAGACATTAAGCTGGGTCTGTTTGTTACTGCCTTGTGAAACCAAGGTTGTTTTGGTCTGTGTTTGTGTAATGAGGAGTGCTATTTGTGAGGGTTGGGGACTGCCAGGAGGATATACAGGCAGGTATACAGTTACTCTTACCTTCGAAATGCCCCCTGAAATCTGCAACATTTAAGAACATTCACTCTAATTGGGTGTTAATTAACAAACACAGGGCCTGAGCATGTGTGGTGTGCCACACTACAGTTCTGAGGCACTGACCCTTTGACCTTTCACGTTGTCCAAATGAGGGACTGGGGGTGAGTTTAATAGGATAATCCTGTAAAGCAGCGGGTCATGCTTGGCTGCACCCTGCATACTCTGTCCATCCGGTTTAGGAGCATGAAATGGAAACACAGAACCAGGCTATTTCTAATTACGGTTTAGTTGTTGGTTGCTGTGGCATGTTATGTCCAACTACTTCAAGACACACATCCCTAAATCTGACTGGGTTACGTCGTACTCTAGATTTGTTTTTATTTTAGAAGATGTTGAAGGAGTTGGGTGAGTGTGTGTGTGCGTATGAATGTGGGTTGTATGAAGTTTGTGTGTGCGTGGGGGGGGGGTATATGAAGTCTCGATACCCAGGCAGGATGCGTTGCCCTCATTGCTGTGACCGGGACTAATAGGAGCTTTTCTTGTGTGCTTCTCTCTGTAGGCTAGCGTGCCACACGGGTAAACTGCACATCTGAAAACATAGGTCAATCAAACTGATGAAAGTGTATCAACCCAGAGGAGCAGCAGATTCCTTCAACACTTTCATCTCAGGCTGACATAAACCTCCTGTATCATTTAAGCACTCAACCTACACACCTCCTTTTTAGGTTGAGAGTCTAAGGGTAGTCGCTTTTTTTTAAGACGAAAAAATGAAACTGTGCCAACGGATTACTTATATTTTATCGCATGCAAATGGTGAGATTTGGATTGATGCTTTTGTCAGTCCACACTTTGAATTATCGCAGCTTAAGGGGTAGAGCTCGAAAAGGGAAGATTACAGCATTTTTTCTGACAGTCAATATCAGATGGTGGGTGATTTTCTGAAGCAGGGGAGTAATCACTTAAGCTTGGATCAATTACCTTCAAAAACTGAATAATTTGGCATGGCGTAAACAGCATATACGCTGCCAGACAAACATACATGTGATGAAAATCAAATACCGACAGACTTCTGCCTAACAATGTACGCCATCAACTATTCATCAACTCTTCCTTACTGCTGAGGAAATGGTTACCTGAGGAAATTGAAATATCTACACTATTTCCCATTACAGTGACTGTATCCCCTTCATAAGGCTGTGAGTTTTCACATCAGGAGAAAACTTTCAAAACCCTCTCTTTATCCAATGCATGTCGTCATATTAATTATTCAACCCATGTCCCGGGGCCTGTTGTTAACACCCTTGAGTAGTTTTATCCGTGGCAAGCCTGGTGGTTCAAGGGTGAGAGGTCGGGAGAGCGCCTAGATGACTGACAGATGTTAGGAGAGGATGGTGCAGTCCTTCAGTAAACATCCTCACCCAAACCTCCTGAATTACCCCTCCTGCTTCAGTGGCTGGGGATCTAAATGATGTCTTTATGATTCTTTTTGGGGGGGAGGGGAGGTGACGCGCTGCATGGTAGAAACGCCCGAGGACTGCAATCCCCAGGGAAGAAAGCTTCTCTATGGCTCACTGTGAGGAAGTCAGCATGCATAATGGAAAATAATCTGTTGTCGTAAGACGCACAGCCCACACAATCCCCCCTTACCCCCGTTCACACAGCTTCCGTCCATCCACCCTGACGTCAATGTGCAGATTAAAGTCGTTTTCTTTTCACTCTCTTTCTCGCTCCCTCCCTCCCTATTTCTTTCTCACTCTCTCTTTTCTGCTCTCTCCTTCCATGTCCTCCTCCCGTTCTCGTCTAATCTGAGTGCTGGACTTCCGTGAAACGAGGGGTGGTGCGTTCACTGCAGGGAGGATACAGACACAGACTGAAACGGTTTGAATAGCAGCAGGCTAAGTCCTTCAGTACAGTGTGCCAACTGAAAAAAAACTGCTTTCTCAGGATGGTTTCTCAAGCTATGGGAGACTGGAACGGAAACTAAGAATACCCGCACAATGTGCAATGTCAACATCCGTACAATTTGCTCATGTTGAGGATGACATCGAATTTGAGAGGCACCCTTCCATTAGAGCAGAAGACATGAATGCAAAGGATTTGACTTTTTACTATCATGTTTGCTTGATTGAAGTGAGTGACAAAGAATATATTTACTCTGGTTGTTGTGAAAAACGTTGCTTCCGCTTCATTCACATCTCAACACGCTGTTTTAGTTTTTTGTTTGAAAACAGACAGATGACCTCACATTTGTCAAATGCTATTTTAATTTTAATGGTATTCATGTTTATACTTCACAGTTTGCTTCCTTCACCTTGGTACAACACACAGTTAAGCAGGTGCAGCCAACAACTTCAACCTGAGGTCATGGTGACACTGACTAATTCCACCCTTGATGAATGGCCTCCTCGTGTCTTCTCCAAAACATTCCAGTTGTGACTGACGGAAACCAAAGTGAGAAGGATAAGAGGAAGTTGGGGTGTTGACAGAGCTGAAGAATCCTCAGTGCTTAGGATTGCTATTCCTAGAAGCTTAAGCCCCCTGTGATGTAGCATGAACGCAGAGATAAGTGGCACACTGTATTGTGCACCAGCCACTTCCCCAACTCTCTAATAAGGCGCCTAATGTGAGCACACAGTGGAAGAACCATTGTTACTACTCAGCAGCCATGTTTGAACACGATAAGAAAAATCACATAATCCACATTAAGATGTAGGATGAATGGGGGTGGTGGTGGGGAGTGTTGGAGGGTGAGTGGGGGGGATTTCAGGAAAAGTGCTGATGAAGCCTGTCAAGCAATCCCTGGTTGTGATAGTCGCTAATCTCAGAGACGAAGAACCAAGCCGAGATGTTCTTCGGATGATACGAGAAGGATGTCACGAGAACCGGTACTAATTCTGGCATGGTGAAATCCTTCCAAGGGAAGGTTAAATAAAGATCTTACAGGAACATTCACACACTCCTGCTGTCACATGGATGCTGCTTGTGAAAACGTGGAACAAAATGAAAGAAAAGTTCCTACTTTTCGACATAACAAAGTAATATGCCCCCCCCCCCTTAATTTATTTTTCTAGAAAAAAAATAGCAAAAAAGAAAAATCATCCTAAACTAAAATATGTATTGAATGCTGCATAAGGAAACAGAGGTCGTCCTTGGCTTGATCATGGAAGAAAGCCACAACTGACACTTCCCTATCTTCAGAGACGCCCCACCATACCTCCTTTCTGGCTGTCTCTCTCACCCAATAGCTGACAGAAAGTCAGAGTTTCTTCAAACTCCCCCGCAAGCCAAACCAAGCACAGCATCCTGCCAGCCCTCTTACCCCGCTCAACCCAGGACTTCAGGGGTTAGACAGGGGTGGAAGTTAGAGGCTGTTCTGAACTCCCCTGCCACTGGCATTTACTTGTCTCTACTAATCATAGACTTTATCATTTCCAGTGTCACTGCTTGAGCTGGCAGGCTGCTCTGGAACTGTACAGGCCAAGAAAGGTTCACGTGCCAGGATCCTTTCTCAGATTTGTCCCCCCTCTCCCCATGCAAGAGGCAGACGAAATGTCTTTGGGGGTGGATGAGATGTCTTTGGGGGTGGACAAATGTGCCATAATGACTCCACTTTCTTCTGCATTATTTGCGGAGAGGGAGAAGCTAGGCCCGAGGACCTCCCCTCCAGACCCTCAGCTACCCGCCATCAAGTCATCTCGGATGTGAAATCCATTTCAGACAGGCTTTCTGTTAATAAAATATATTAATGGACTGTTTTCAAACACACATAGCACTTCAGTTGGTCCCTAATGTCATAAAGGGTGGTTTGGGTTCGCCCAGCCACCTGAAAGGCGAAGAGATACTGTTTGACATGTAGATTAGTATGCACAGTCCTCAGAGCTTGTGGTTGGCTCACTGTCACCATTTTACATGTGGAGGCAAATGGTTTAGTACCAGTGATTTTGGAGATGAACCCGCAGAGTTTCATACATTCAAGTGTATTTTTATGGGTATACTTGATCACATTGAAAACAAGGATATTCCTAAAAGACCTCTTATTTATCTCCTCACAAAAGGTTTGTGAGCAGATAACTCAATTATAAATTATTAAGCATGTAGAGTAACGACTGACTCTCAAAGCCTCTAGGTGTCTGCATGTGCGTAAGTGTAGGTTATATAATACATTGTGTTATGCATGGTGAAATACTGAGATCTCAAATATAAACTGGAGGCAATGCAACTGTAGTATGACTGTGGCTCTACAGGATTTTGTCAGGTTATCAGCTGAAGGATGGCTGAAAAAAGCCATGATGAAAACAGAACGAATGTACTGGTTCAAAGTGGTCAGAAAATGGTTTGAATGAAGACCAGCATGTTAGCTACAGACAAACTACAATGGAAACCGGTCATTTGACCGTTCTGTTATAACAGTATCATTTTAGTCCATTAGGCTGCTCAAACTAAAACCACCAGTCAAACATGTCATTTGTGGGTCACAGAGCCATGCTTTCTCAAAGGCCATTTTGAGACAGTAACATTAAAAGGACACTGAAGGCTTCAAAGGGACCTGATGTAGCAGTGTTCTGTAGTTTGACATTTATTGTAAAATTCTAGTGACCTCCCTGAGGAGACCGGTCTCTGGTAATATAACAGGCAATTGTGGCTCTATTGTGATGGGCCAAAATCATGATTGCAATCATTAAAAAACCTTCTCCGAATACAGTTTTTAACAGATGTCCACTCTAATCCCACCATGTTTACGGAAACATTGAATAGACAACATAACAGTGTGATATTAGATGACCCATAAAAAAATAATAATAAACATCCGATTTGAAGGGCGACTGCAAAAACCACACAATAGCAACAAAAAAGCAAATTAAAACAAAGTATGCTTCAGATTTGTTTATAATCATTTTATATAACTGCTGAAAGCAGCACTAAAATGAAACCTGGTGATTGGTGGATGGAAGGGCCACCCCAGTCCATTTTCCTGTAAATATGTATTCTTACTTCCTGTGAGTCAAGCCCAGCTGTGGCAAGCACAACATGTCTGAGATCATACACCATAACGTTTTAACTCCCTGCTATATCTGTCCAGAGCGGCAAGATCTACAGTCAGACGGCCAGTCTGCAATCAAACAAGCCATCAAACTAAACCCTGTGTCACACAATGACTTTCTCAAATTAATCTTTGTAGACTAAAACCTCTGTGTGTCAGGGTCTGGATACATGACGCAAGAACGTTGACAGAACACAATATCAACATAAGAACTGCTTGAAGTCCAAGTCTTTGGTTTACGTATGTCTCTTGTGAAAAACATACTGTATTTGTCAGGGTGGGTATATTATACTTTGTTATTTTCTCGAACAATGCAGTCTAATCCTACTGTGTCTCCTTGTGGTGGCGGCCTATCAATCTGCAGACAGTGTACTCCTGCTCTAGCTACCATACTTCCGATGCGTGTGGCAGAGAATCAAAGTTGTGTAACCAAGTACTAGGTCAGTGCTTTTTTTTCTGTAGAAGTAATGCTTGGTCTGTCACTGACCCCTGATTTGGCAGTGGTCCCTGAAGAGTGATTCTAAAACTTCTTATCCCACTGATGGAGAGATGTTCTTGTCAGATCCGCCTAGTCCTACTGGCTGATTCAAAACAAAACAGACGGCTTTGTTCTCTCCACTTTGCCCTTTGAACCCACTGTAGCTGTTTAGTCTAAAACCTTATTTCGACCTACATTGAAAATCCCCATGTGATGCATCCCTTTTCTGGTGTTCTAATTCCAGATGCAGAGAGATGGAATGTAAGCATAGACGTAATAGCGATGAATATGAATACGTTTCAAAAGAAAATCGAATGGAAATTATAATCTGGTGTGCAAAGTGATCACATTAAATTAAGTCTGTTGTAAAGATATATCTTCAAATAAGTATTAAATGGAATGGAATTGTGCCATTTGATTGATTGGGGTTGGCTGCTCACTTTGAGCGGGGAAAAGAGATGATGAGGAACAGGATTATTGCCACCTCATCTTACAAGGTTAAACTCTGCTCTCTGACCTCAGGAATTGACAGAATATATTACCGGGTGTTGTAAATCAATTTTGAAGTTTCTCCACAGATCCATATGTGGGAAACGAGCTGCATCTCACTTCAAGTACCTAAAGGTTCCATAACCCGAGATAAGTGCTGTCTATGTCTTGCAAAGTTAGATGATACAAAGAAATCCAGGCCATAAATGTTCAGTCACTGAGGAAACAAATGAAGCCCCAAGGATTCAGGCTCTGTGACGATAAGATGAATAAAGATGGTCACACTCCCGTGCTGTGGCCCACTAAAAGGTTCTAAGAACAAGACTGCAGTGGGGAATGTGAAACAACTGCACCCTTCTAATACAGCAAATGAGTCTAGTTTGGGTTCCAGTATGTAGCAGGGTGAGCTAACTGTATAGGAGATTTGAAGTCGCTTGTGGTTCCAAATTCACGTGGTGTGACTACTCATCACAGTCCTAGGGAACACAATGTTTCATTCTTTATTGGCCATGTTTTAAGTGACGTGTGATAGGAAAGGCTGGGAGAAAGGAGAGAGGAGACAGCCTGCAGCAAATAACCCAGGCCAGATGCAAACCTAGGCCCATCATTATTAGAATAAAGTTTGACCTATGGAATAAGGCCTCATGGTACACACACTTATCTAGTGAGCTACAAGGGCACTCATAAATTCCTTGTTTAACAGCAGTATTCAATAGGATACTGCATATAATTTGACTTAAACAATCAAGGTCAGTGAATGAACAAGATGATTGACTGCACTCATGCCTCAGTTTTTTAGTACTAAGTACTTTAGTGCATCAGATGCAGTGCTGTGCAAGCCCTTGACCTACTCAACCATGTAACTGTAACTGCACTGTAAAACATCGAACATTTAAAATATTTGCCTGTAAGAATCCACTTTACCACTTACCAGAAACATTAAAACATGCTGAATGCACACACACACATGCACACACACACAAACACACACACACACACACACACTGGTAATGGTAATCACAGGTAAGATGGATACCAAATTACAATATGCAGATGGAAACCCCAAATTTGTTATAAGCTGTGATCTTTATTACAGCGAGAGTGGTTATCTTGACTTACAAAGGATTTGCTGCCTTGGGCTGCTTAAGGAACCCCTGTGAAGATGCAGTAGATCCGATAACAAGTGTGACATTGTGCATGTTACAGCTCCTGGTTCTCACTGTAGGCTACTGTACATGTGGTTTATTCATAAACAAACACATTGACAAACAAGCCCGGAGGTGTCATGTTAAGTCCAGTGTAAATCATTAGCCACACACTAGATCCATCCCAATCAAACTGTGAAAATTGGACAGCACCTGGCACTGATTCGCTAAAATCAATGGTGCTGAATCGATCCCAGGTGTGCCATGGAAGACCAATGCCTTGTAGATACTTTCCTGATTCTCACTGATCAATTGAGGATTTTGTGCTAGCTGGGCACGTAGGGCATGTTTGATCAAGGTGAACATTTCAACGATTGCATCTCACTTTCTAAGACACATGTCCAACCGAATGTTATGAATCTCCTTCTAGCTACAGTAGCAGGAAGGAAATACTGTTGAGTGAGTATGAATGTACTTTTGTTATTCTCAAGTTGATCCTTGCTTTTGTGCGAGTTTCACAATACTATTTGTATTTTGTGGTACACATGCTAGAGACCCTTGATTCTGGTACTTTAGGTCATGACCCCAAAACAATGAATATCATACTGAGTTTCCTGCTCACTTAATTAAGTAAATAATAGACTTGGAGTCACTCCTGTCAATAGTAATAAACACATGAGGTTTCAATGTCTGGTGCTGAATACTTGACCACAGTAGGGACTCTAGGGAGTAATGTGGGCTCTATATGAAATTGCTGATATGCTTGATTGTAAATCAAAGTGACATTCCCTTTAACAATGTGAAATGTGTCCAGTCTGCATTAAACATTACAGTAATGTGTGGTTTCAATGAGTTTGATGTTATTCTAATGCAACAAGTTTGCATTGAACCATCCATAACGATACACATAGCCTAATGTTCCATTAGGATTTCACATCGTATGTGGAATGTGTAATGTGATTCACCAGTGATCAGAATCGGAAGAAAAAAAAATGATATAGGGTTGATTCTCAAATGTGTAGTACAATATGGACTTACGCTTCAACAATATCCTCATGTTGGGAATCCAAATGGGATCTCTGATTGGATTATATATCTTGTAGCCTTTATCTGAAAGAGTCTTATGCTCACAATTCCCAGTCCTCTCAAATGAAAACCCAGAAAATTATGATCTTCGGATTTCAAAATATACATAGCCTTTTGGTTCGGATAATTCCAATAAACCCGAACAATATTTATCGGAAGAACTTCTGGCGGTGAATATCACATGAGCCACGATGGTAAACTCGGCGGGATGCCATCATTCATAAAGAGATCTGTTGCTGAGACAACACACAGAACATTGTATATCACAGGTAATTGTAGAGAAATAGAGATAACCTGGGAAAGACAGAAAGTATGTGGTCAAAATCTACTATGGTGGTATTAGAAGAAGAAAGAAAAAAAATAGCATTCCAGTCCAAAGAGCATTTGGACTGAAACGTCTGGAAGGATGAGCGCGCGTAACCCATGCTGCTAACATGATAGAACATAATTCGGGAGAAATAACGTGACACCCCTTCCCCTCCCTCACTCTCTACCTTCCCCAAGCCTAAAATGCCATAGCTCAAAACGCCAATGGAAAACGGGGTCTACGGAAAATAAACGTGTACGTACATCACCGCAAACACAGTCGAAATAGCTAAACAAAAAGTTGGTTTGGTGAATGTAAAATGTGTACGAGAGATGCTCAGTAGAGTGGTCATATGTTTAACATGAACGCAAGGGCATTTGATTTCCACACACATCCAGACGCACAAGAAAATGTGAGAGGCTTTTAAATGGAACAGCCAAATAAATGATTTATTAAATGATCTAATGGAATTGACTTACCAACGGCTAAATCCAGCAGATCTGCGCACAAGAGCAAGCACAAAGAGAAGACGGTCATCTTTCCCTTATTTCGCAATAAATCCCAAACTCCATCAGCGTTTACATGCTCTCCGTTTTTCGGCTGCGTAATCCCGACCATTCCAACGGTATTAAATAGAGAGGTGCCCACGAACTATTCATGGTGCAGTTCAAGCCGAAGTGGGAAATACAAGAAGTTTACAATTAATACACTTCATTAAGGTTAACGAGAACGATTTGTTTTTCTAAGAAACGCTTCCTAAACTGCGAAAAAATATATTTCCCTGCTTCAGAATTTAGTCAATGGTTGGCAGTGCAGTCGAGGACAAAAAACGGATAGGTTTGGATGAAAATCTATGCTCCTCAGTCAATGCTCATCCTCTCTCTCGCTCTCTCTCTCTCTCTCTCTCTCTCTCTCTCTCTCTCTCTCTCTCTCTCTCTCTCTCTCTCTCTTCTCTCTCTCTCTCTCTCTCTCTCTCTCTCTCTCTCTCTCTCTCTCTCTCTCTCTCTCTCTCTCTCATTCTCTCGCGTACCCGCTCGCTCTACTCCCGCCCTCCAGACATAGACGCACGCACAGTCACTCCTGATCACTCGCTCTTTATTTCACACAATTTTCTTTAATCCTACCCTGGCTGCAAACCCTTTCCCTCTAATTCTGTCCACTAAGCCGATTTATTTCCGCAGGATTTTGTTTTTCCTTAGTGAAAAGGTTTTTAAAGATCATCATAACCTTCTGTACACTGTGCCGCCTAACATTCCTTTAACCGCAATGAACCGGGAATACATTTTGCATTTTACCTGCCATGGGCATGATAACCCTCACAGCCCCGAGCCCCAAGATGCATCGTGATGTAACGTTGTTTTACATGTAGTATAAATCATTTTGCACCTGCTGACGGCTTATTTTATTTATATATTTTGAGTCTCAATAACGTATCAGCAGAAAGATCAAATTGTAATTTGTCGTTTGTATTTTACGCTGCCCGGACAAAAGTGTCAGCATACATTTCACCCCATTTCTAAATCAGTTAAAGAAGTTGGATATCAAATCACTGACAAAAGTTTGTTACAGTTTCAAATTGAAGGCAATTACTTTGATTTCATATATGTCCACTTTGACTGAAATCGTTTCAGCTTAGGCAAACCACCTCTTTCTAATGTGTATTGTGTTCCACTTGTTGTGGCTAAACATCTGTTGACCTACTGCTCTGTGTCTTCTCAATATGACTTTGTAATATACACAAATGGTTTTTAACTTGGAACGTACTGAAATACTAGGAGACAAAGAGCCAGAAAAGAGATATCATAAAAGACTGAAGTCCATCTTAGCCCCTAGAGAGCAAGAAATGGCACTGCTGGAGAGGAAGAGGGTCTTGCCTCCTGCGGAACGAGGAGCCGTCTGCTGTCTTGGATAAGGTAGGCAGCACTAATGCTCTATCACACATCTCTAGAGGGCAGTGTCAACAACAATTTATTGAGGCAACAGAGCCGAACGTGTTCCAGTCCGTATGACACCTGCCCGCAAACAAAGAAGGGTCCTCTGTCTCTGGGGAATCCACACACTAGCGTGTCGTCTGCTGTTTCCGCCATGCCGATTGACTGGAAGCAAGGAGAACATGGAGGGAGGTGTTGGGTTCAATAAACCCCTGAATGGTTCTTATTTACTTACACGTGTTCTGAGGAGCAACTTCGGAAAGTTGAACTGACACTGAGGGGAACAGGTGAAATGGCGAGTAGGAATCTTGTTCTTTCTCAGTTCACGTTCTACCGTCGTGCTTCTCCTTTTTGTCATCTTGCAACTGTTGTTTTGCACAACAAGGAAATGAACCATTTGGAGTGGGTGAGTGTGGAAGAGCAATGCAGCGAGTAAATAAAACAAAAACCTTTGGTAGTACATTATGATATATACTGTGTGAAAAAACAACATTTCCATATATTTCTTTGCCTAGCTACTCTACACAAGACATACGCGTTATTATGTATCATAACATCCCAACTGAAACATTCGAAGAACCCCGAGGAACACCTCCCAGTTTCAGCGTCTGTCAGCACAGATCAGAGTGGGGGGATTATTTACGTCATGTGTGAATCCCTGAAAAGCAGTAGCATAAGGTCAAACGGGCTTCGTCAAACTTGGAGAATACAAGGCTTCCTGTCCAACTGTCGCAATTGAAGGCTTGAAGGTTTATGGCCCGTGCGATTGAAAGGAAGTTCACAGGAAGTTAGGATTCCTCCATTGCTCTTGGTTTGAATATTAAAGAGCGCAGGCCTGGCTCAGAAGGAGGCATATCTACAGCATGTCTCCGTGGCTTCCTCTCCCCGACTTAGACCCCCAGCTTTGAGGCTCTTACATGTTCCAAATGCTCATTTTCAAAGAGATTACAGCACGTATCTGTCAGAGGCAGACTTGCATGGATATTATGCATGGGGGACGGCTCTGAAGCATGCCAGTGGGGAACACACTGCGGTGTACCAGCACCATCACCACAGATTAGGGATGAGTGCTGGAAATGGGACGAGAGCGAGCTGGAGGGGCAGGCCAGGCTGGAACCAGCTTCAGACCTGCTTCAGCAGCAGAATCCTGTAGGTCATGTGTAGTATGCGTAGACATGGACAAGAAAGCATGGATGTCAGCTAAATGGTTTTCTTCTTTTTGTTGTTTTTGTTTTACCGAAGCTGTTTTTCTCATTTAAACTCTTGAGAGGAATGGTAAGTTAGTTTAAAGTGGCAGTTGAGGGCCTCGTGTCTGGAAATGACTGCGGTGTGTTCATCAACATCATCTCTCATCATTCCGGAACCAAGACCAGATTTCCGTCAAGCGTGATAATGTTCACTGCATTTCATCAAGTAGTATCAAGGTTTATCACCTTTTCTAAATAAATGTGATCATATAACCATAACCTAGACATTTCAGATGCCATTTTATTGTTCCAGGCCATGCATTATATTGTGCAGTGTTGTATCTTGGTCTAACCAATTCAATGTCTCCATCTCCGGTTCTAATCACATTTCAGGGCCTGAATCATTGGATGTGTCACAGGGAGACTCCTACTGCTACTCCCCCTGTGCCGGCTGGCCTACAAAGCCTCTCCAAGAGAAACATACCTCATTCTGATGTCAGGTAGGGGTGGCGAGGGATTTGTACATGGGGGCTGGATTCAATCAATCCTGCCACTACAATGTTTCAGCAGTATCTTTCTTAACACAGCTGCTCACATGAGCAGGTAAGTGCACACACATACACACACGTGGGTGCGCACACACACACACACATGCACACATGCACGTACAATTGTTGTACCACATTGAAAATATTATTTGCTGATAATACGTCTTTCCTCTTGGGAAATCTTCTGAGAGAATTTCTTCACATTACCGAAGGGGAATATTTTTGAGCCATTCATTCTTTTGCTGCACATTATAAAAAGAAAGCAATAGTGCAGTAGGCATAAGCTTGACTGGTATCATATCTGGAAGCATACAGTACTAAGCTTCTCGGCTCTCGTGGGCCTTGGTAACTGTGGTCCCATGTATACATTTTTCTCTGCAGACATTTATATTTGACATTTACCAACTCTTGACTCATCAACGGAACTTTCACTTTTCATTCATTCAATAAAAAGATACCTTCTTCATACCTTCTGACTTTCAAAAAATATACATTCTCCAATGCAGTTGGATGAGCCTACTGCTCTCCTTTGATAAACAAACGTGGCTGAATTGACAAGCTTTTTCACAGATGTCATGTAATTATGTGATGCAGATTGATGCGGCTCTGTCTTTAATTGGGATTTGTTCATCTTTAACTGAATGTTAACTGAACATTTAGCGCTGTTAACTGTCATTCCACCCTTGTTTGGCCTGATTTCAGATCATCTCAGTGGAATTTAGCTAGGTGCTAACTGCAATCTCATCAGACAATTTATGTTGTGGTTAACATCATTTAATAGCTGTCACTGTTGATTAGTGGGCCTCTACTGGATACTTGGGGAGTGTTTACATTCTGTGGGATGCGGAGCGGTTTAAAGACAGAGAAGAGTTGGCAGGTCCTGCATGTGGGTGCTGTGGTGACCGATAATTTAACTATGATTTATTCAAATATTACCGTATATTTCAAACGTACTGTGGATCACCGTAATGAAAGGATGGTTTTGACGTGTGCGACGTGGCTTTTCCTGAGGGTCACCGTTGCTTTTGTCTCACACACATAGCTCACCAAAAAAAAGGAAAAGTGTCCCACTGTGTATTTAAGATGATTGAATTATCCTGAGAGAGGCAGAGGGAAAAAATCTCGATGGGCACAGAAAACCAGTTAGGAAATACAAATGCCAAAAGGGGAGAGAGCTCAGCTGACAATGGGATTCATGTTTATTGTGCACATCAGCTCTCCCAAGGTCATGTTGTACTCTAAAGCACCTCCTTCATACCATCGTTCCTTGCACACGGGTGAAGCACTATCAACACACTCGAATCCTACACATCCTTTGGGAATGTTCCTTCCTTGAGGATTACATGTTCCAGGATCCACTCATGATGATCCACCCACTTCACCAACTCATTGCTCTGTCATGCTTTTGAACCGCTCTGATTGGTCGCTGGTAATTTAGATCTATTCAAGCGTTCATTTTACTCAGCTTTCAGTCATGGCAGGTAGAGTCGTACCACTGTTGCTCTCCAGTCTATCCTTTATCACACTATCACACTAACTGCACTGATGGGACCAGACCTGCTCACCCCCTCTACCCCTCAGCCCCCTATTGATAGCAAGCTGCAAAAAGCTAATAAATGGGTGTTCACTGGACCGAGGCACCATTAATCCAAACAAAACATTCAGCAAATTTTGCATGCTTCTTTAATTTTCCAGTACTGACAAATAGAGATAATGGTAAGCCATATATAATAGGCCTAAAGCTTATTTTTACGCTAAATGGGCACCCATACTGCGCTGTGTTATTAGGAAACATAGATGAGAACCGGAATGGAAGGAGATATGCTTACATTATACATACACATTATACTGTACATACACATTTTAATGTTAAAGTCTAATCGTAATCACCAGCATGCAATGCAAAGGATTTTTTCTTTTGCTGAAGGACGTCCACATTCACACTAATACAATATAGAGTTTTTGTTTTTCATTTGTTAATACCATTTGTGTGGATTAAGACAGGAGAGAGCGAGAAATAGAGAACAAGAACGAGAGAAAATAAAGATAAAGGGAGAGAAAAAGAGATGCAGTAAATTAGTATTTTTAAACGAAATGCCATTCTTTGACAATGGCAATGTGTCTTGCTCAAATTTGTATAGCGGATTTATGCTCTTGGTGAGAAGCTGGGTCGGCACAGCCTGGAACCTACAGGGTTCTACATTTACTCTTTCTTCCCATTTATCCGTGTTGGTGTCATGTGATCAGAGACAGGGTTTTTAACCATTCTGCTGCAAAGGAACTTTATTTATGTATTTTGCTCAAAGGCCTATGAGTTAAAGTTGTTCTAATTTAAGTCATTGACCAAGAATTGGAAGGTGGACACAGCTCTTGGTAAGGAAAATGGATTGTGCATTCCTCAGGAACTAATTAACTAAAGTCTTTTTAGGGGTCATGCTGAAATGCCAGGGCGTAGAATGGAGAGGCGGACGGAACCGAGGGAGGTATCTCAAACCAGACTAGAGCGCTTCTGTTCCACAGGATGCACTAATTGCCTATTGTAATGACTTACCTTAGCAACTTCAAAGATCCTGTTCTGCCTCAGAGTCCTGCACGTATTTTGTCAGGGAAATGCGGTGCTCTGTGCTACTTTTGTTTAACAATGTTTCAATTTCTGTAAAAAAAAAAAAAAAAACTTTCCACAGATTTTTGTGAATTGAATGATTAATTCAAACTTGCTTTGACAAGGGTTGTATCGTAGATGTGAAACTTCAGAGCCATAAACATAATGACATTATTGTACGTCTAAGACTAAGACTGAATATGTTGCACAAAATCTTTTTTACTGTTTGACGGTATTATAAGTAGTCCCTCTTAATATTAGCTGCAACGCTCTTTGAAAAAGTCCTGCTAAATTGAAAGAGTGAAGCCTTAGCTTCAACACTGCAATAGGTAACACTGTCAAACAAATACAAATATGAATAACAGCTCAAAGCAATAATCTTGTCTGAAATGTCTTTCAGCTTGAGTTTGACTGACAGTAAATTCATAAAGTAAACCGAGAAAGGCCAGCCTCGTCAAAGGTGATTGGCTGTAAGAGGATTGCTGAAACATAATTGGTAGGAAAGTAGCGGGCCGCTCTTAAAACAAGATATTGATATTCCACTGGCACTGAGCTATCTGTCTTTCTAAACAGCTCCCAAAGGCTCTCATTTGCTTACAAAATATGTGTATAGGGGACAAACTTAAATTTTTTTCATTGAAAGAAATCTTACCTTTTGTACCTTTAAATGAATTGACTTTTGCTGTGAATAAGTAGCTAGTTAATGACTATTCATTGCTCACTCACAATCCCATTACCTTTTTCTCTCCTCAATTGAGTTCTTGTAATGGCACATTGAATATCATTGAAAAGACAGTATGTGTGCTATGAAATGGCTTTACGATCAGAAGACTCGGTCAATTAGATATTGTGTCTCAGCATGTGCCATTCAACTCCAGTAGAGTAGTCGAAAATGAAGTGTGTCGGAAAATACTGCCATTTAATTGCTGCAACCTGCCTCAACACCTCGTATCTAATCCACTTACAGGGCTTGTCACACATACCCTCATCTGGCTAAGGAACAGCAGAGGGTCCAAGATGGCGCTTTCTGAATATTTACATGAAATTTGACAAACGGTAATCTGCATTATATAGTATATTCGTTTATTTCATTTTTGGGTTGTTTTGATTCAAATGTTCTTCAATGCATTTTTAACAACCAAGCCCTACAGTGGTAAACACTTTTGGACGTGTGAGAGATTAAATCAAAACAGAAATAAGACGAGAGGCAGATATATGCCACAGGGTTATTGTTCCCCTCTGGAAGTTTCTTAGACTACATTTCTATTAAAATAAATGGCTTATGTTTCTCAGAAAAATATCATCATTATTTTTGTTTAGAGAATCTTCACTAGTTAATTATAAGCCTCATTAATTCACAAAAAAGTAAGTGAGCTTATTACTGGGGTCTCTTCAACTCAGATTTGCAAATATCCTTCTTAAGTTTTCCTATCCTATCCCTATTATGTTAAATGAAAAGCTAACTGAGGTAATGAAGCAAATTGTATCCTTTCTCTGTCGCTCTTTGTTTCATTCATTATTTCATTCTTCTCCCCCCAAGACTTAAAGATCTTAATGGATTGGAACTAAATGTATAACAAAGCCTTCCCAAGCGCTCTATGACACCTTTATAAACTGTGCATTGAATGGTATGTACAAAAGATTGTACTTTTTTACCTTTAATGAAAATAAGTGATTCTTTGGTCAGGGATAGGATAGAACAAGACAGGACTGGACTGGATGGGAAAGGAAATTATAAGTGTAGTGTGGAATGGGATGCAATAGGACAGGAAATAATGTAATGGGATGGGAAAGGATAAGATAGGACAGTGTAGGACCATAGAGAATAGGACTGGGTAAAATAGGACAGGATAGGACAATACAGGGTATGATATTAAACGTTAATAGGACTGGGTATGATATAAGAGATAGGATGGGATAGGGTGTGATATGAGAGGATACAACAGAATGGGATAAGCTGGCTCAAGCCAGTGGCTTCCATTTAGCACAGTAATGCACGTTTTCCTGCTGAGGATAAGCTTAACTTCTGAGCATTTGCTCAGTGCCTGTTAGCTTCCTTTACAACGTTACACTGCAGAACTCAGTGTCTGTTAGCCTTTTCACAGATCTCAGTATCTGGGCCCTAAGGCAGGGTTGATGCAGTGGGTTTTGGGGTCCAGGTCTCTGGAGACCAGCCCACTCACAGATAGTCCTACCGCATCTCCATTCATTATGTTTCATGTTTGGATCCCTCTCTAACCCGTGTGCCAAGTCTGAGAGGACGGAGATGAGGATGGGGAAATGGGAGAGGGGAGTGGAGGGGGGGGGGGGGGGGGGGGAGGGGGAACTAGCTGATTCATATTCATTCTAATACAGTTTGGGGTCAAAATACATTCAGGTTCAAACAACCTGCTTTGTGGATTCTCCTTCAATCCAGCAAGAGACAGGATCTGACCTGTGAGTTCAACCTCACAGTCTGGCTGTGGAGGCAGGCCAGAATACAACACATGCAAATGCACATGCACTCTTTAAACAGCTAGGACAAGCGTTTGCTGAGGGGATAACGAAGCAATTGGTGGCCCATACAAGAAGGGTGGCCCAGGTGTTCTAAACGAACATACCGCAGCACGAGAAGAGAGATTAGAATATATAAAAACATTGTGAGTAGAACATTGAAGGGGGGTTATTAGAAGTGTGTGCAGTCATCCATGCATGCGTCTGCACGTGCATGAACGCATGAGTGTGATCGTTGGTGCGGTGCATGCGTGATTGTGTGTGTTCACATCCTCATCTGAGTGCGTGTGTGTGTGAATGTACGTGGGAGAAATGGGGATTAGTTTGAGTGAATACTGTGTGGCTAAGCTCTTAAATGGGATTAATTCAAGGTGGGCCGAGAGAAGATGACATTTCACATAGTGTTGCTTTATGTCTCCTCCCACTCACAATGCCCACAACCTCACCTTATCAGAACATCACGTTTCAAAGCATTGGTGAAGTAGTGGCCAATATTACAGAAACTATTGAGAAAAAAACAAATGTATGTGTCATTTTTTTCTTAATGTTTTTTGTCATATTTCTGCAGTATATATACATACATATATGGCAGTGAACTCTATAAAATGTTGAACGTCTAGGGAAAGACTAGTGACACCACACTGTAGAGATTGTAATGAGTTGGATTTCAGTCACGCCTTTAAACTGACCTCCATTGCCAAACGTTTAAATATTTATTGCAAGACACAAGGGTCGGCCAAGCTTGGGGGAATTGTTGCCATGAGAATATACTTACCACTTCAAGTAGACTGCCAATAGAACCTTACTCTGCTCTGTGCTATTCTCTGCTTGTCTTCCTCCAGTATATGTAAATACAATCATTCAAACAGAGAGCATACATTGATACTGTTCGAAGAAAGTGTTTACCTGGTGGGATTTAGCTCTAGCATATTGATATCATCAGACACTTCATTCAGATTCTTTAATAAGATTATAGGTAATGCATGTCAAGGTTGTGAATATGTTTTGGAACAAAACCACACAGAGCTGTGCTAGCAAGGCATATTGCAATGGTAAACTACCTAACATTAAAGCAATGGATGGATGGACCATTATAGATGAATGGATGGATATAATGTCTGAATGGAAGTGATAATGATGCCACACCAGTCAACAATCAATAGTAGGTGGGGCATTCATTTGAGCGTGAGCCACCTGAATAACAAGCAGGGTTTCCATGAAAAGTATTTGTCAGCCACGTCTTGTCTGTCACACAGATTTCAACCTAGACCAGCTACGGGCACATCCCCTTCATTGTCAACTCACAGTGCAGCAACGCAGTAGGAGTCTCCCAGCCTCTGAAGTTAGGAAGACCCACGGTTAGGCCTTACAGAAAGCAGCCGCCTCAGATAAAACAGCATATGCACCCTCTCGTTGCTAACGGCTGTCTTTTTGGCAGCAGACTGTGCAAAGGTAAAGCTAATTAATTAGACACCAAGTCTGATGTCATCCCGGGTGGGCTGGGCTGCTGAATGACTTTGACAGAGGGACGAGATGAAGTGACACGTGCCAAGGTCCACGGAGCTGTCCGGTGGGTGACACCCACAGCCTGAGCTTCACACGATGAGAGTCATGATGGATGAGCATCTTTCTGTCTGTGTCCCCAGGAAAAGATAACAAGTGCCACAGTGAACACTACGGTGGCCCTGAAGTGCAAATGACACCCCCTAATATGAGTATATCCCCCAAATGAAAATACTCCCCCCCCCCATACAAAAACGCGCTACCCCCCAATACGAGTCAACTCCCCCCAAATCGGATGACTTGTTCACCTCCCCCAATACAAAAACGCGCTCCCCCAAATGGAAAACGACATTACATTAACTCAAAAACACATTACATTTACTCTGAACGGAAAGGGTAGGTACTACACTTTAGCGCTGATTTGATGCAGTAGGCTAACTGACAAGAAATAAGAAATTGATTGACAGAAGTACAAAATGCAACAGCCTGACAGAGTTACGTGCACCAGGACATTTATTTGGGTATCGAAGCATGTAGCATAGGCTACGTATGCAAAAGCATAAATTACAGTGTTAAATGTAAACATCGATAGCCAAACAAGTCCACGTAATCTGTCATTATCATGAAATTAATCGTTTTGATTTGAAGGAAAGAGGAAACATTAATGTTTACAATTCAGAGTCATTACACTACTCTTTATTTTAATCAGGGTCATTCCAATGAAATAATCTTAGATCTGCTGTTAACGTTTCACAATATAAGTAGCCAATGCGCACGCTAAAAACGCAGTTGAAGGAATCAGGACTTTTCAGAAGAAAAAACGAATAGTCCGCTACAGAAGAATGAAATGCCACAATGACAGAGTAACGTGGACCAGGATAGTTGTTTGGCTATCGATTTTTACATTTAACTCGAAATACTTTTGCCTAAGAAGCCTACTATTTGCTACATTCTTCAATAGCCAAACAAATGTTCTGGTGCACGTAACTCTGCCAGGCTATTGCATTTTGTACATCTGTCGATCAATTTCTTATTTCTTGTTATTTAGCCTATTGCATCCAATCAGCGCTAAAGTGTAGTACCTACCCTTTCCGTTCAGAGTAAATGTAATGTGTTTTTGAGTTAATGTAATGTCGTTTTCCATTTGAGGGAGCGCGTTTTTGTATTGGGGGGAGGTGAACAAGTCATCCGATTTGGGGGGAGTTGACTCGTATTGGGGGGGAGCGCGTTTTTGTATTGGGGGGAGGTGAACAAGTCATCCGATTTGGGGGGAGTTGACTCATATTGGGGGGGGAAAGCGTTTTTGTATTGGGGGGGAGGTGAACAAGTCATCCGATTTGGGGGGAGTTGACTCGTATTGGGGGGGAGTATTTTCATTTGGGGGATGTACTCATATTAGGGGGTGTCATTTGCACTTCAGGGCCACCGTAGAACACCAATGAAATGCTTTCCCGCACAGAAAGATAGAGGTGATGCAAATAACAGAACACAGGGGCGGGGGGAGGGGGGGGGGGGGAGTGGTGGGGGAGCGGGGACCAGGTAAAACTCTGTATGTAATTATCTGCTGTAAACTTTCTACAGTACATCTCTATTTTGCTCCAATAAGCACATGACATGATGTTACTGTTTGGCCAGCTCTGGCTGGTGGGCAGCTTGAGGAGTGTAAGCTCCCCCCTCTGAAGCAGGTAGCTGCTGAAGCAGGGTTGTTTGCGGACTACAGTGGCTCCCTCTGATGTGCCATGGCCCCTGCATGGATACTTTGACATCCACATAAAGGACAGGCTGAGTAAAGCCGGTTATCTCCCCGACCAGTGACAGGGCCGGCCGTGTGGTCAGGAGGAGATGGAGGAGCCCCCCGTCCCACGTCCCCCCCCCGGTCCCCCTCACACCCCCCTTAACCCTGCATGCCATCCCCACATGTGGCTCTCTGTTAGGAGGGTTAGCAGAGATGGCAGTGACCTCAGGGGGGGGGCGTGGGGGTAGAGTTGTCGGTATTACCTGGACCAGCGGCCAGCACAGCAGATCACGCTTTAAGCAATCGACAGCATTTGCTCCAGCAGATAACCACAGATTGTCTGGTTGCATGGCCCAAAGCCTTTGTGCCGAGAGACGGATTTTCTGACGTTGCTGGCATGGTGTGATGACCAGAGTTCTGAACCATTGAATCGAGACAAGAGGGTGCTTGAAATATCACTAAGCGTGACCTTGAATAGACTGCACCCTTTCATTCAGACAGCACAAATGCAGTTGAATTGAATCGAATGCAGGTTTGTGCTGCCAAGCCAGAGCTGATTTCAAAGTTCTACTACTAACTTACAACTCTCTGCATGGATTGGCACCACTGTACCTCTCCGGTCTCCTTGCACCCTATTGCCCCGCAAGGTCTCTAAGATCTCAAAATGCCGGCTATCTGGTAATACCCAAAGTTAAGAAAAAAACTGCTGGAGGTAGGGCGTTCTCATATAGAGCACCTCTTCTTTGGAACAAATTACCCATCTCAATTAAGGAAGCTGATACTGTCTCGACATTTAAAACTAGATTAAAAACGTTCTTGTTTAGTCAATTCTATGATTGTTAAAGGGAAGTATGTGTGTACTTTCTATGTAAACCTGGGATGTGTGCTTGCCTATGTGTGTATCACATGTAACTTTTAAATTTTAATTATAGCTTATGTTCACATTGCCCAGCTAGATGTTACAAATAAAGTAAACCTGTTACTGTATATTGTTAGTATTATTATTATTATAGTTCCGTTGCTGTATATTGTTACTGTTATAGTTTTTATTACTAGTTGGAGACAACGGGGGACTGGCTGTTTTCATCCTTATTCGTATAAGTATAACCTACTTTAGAGTTCTTTCCCCTGGAACAGATTTCATGTTCCAACTGAGGGGGGCTGTCGTTGTTTTGGTGTGTGGGGCTGCATCAAATACCCTTTTTGCTCTGTTAAATTGCTACACTAGTCCACACTTGACCGGTGGGGATCTCATTCTATTTTGACTGTAACTGTTAGCTGCTCCTGGCATTCTCTAATCCCTGCTCTCCTCTCTGTCCCCCCCCCCACACATTCCCTGTGGTGTGGGGGGTTTGAGCTGTCAGGACCTGCTTGGTCGTCGGTCTGCCAACGCTGAACCAGGTCGTCACCCGGAATCCAGTCTCCATGACGGCCAACAGCGAGTTTCCCGGTCCCATCCAACGTCTATAAAGCCGAACAATGGATTTTGGTGTTTCAAAACCCATTGACACTGTATGACTATGTTTAGCTTGTGTTCTGCTCCTCTCTCTTACCAACCGTCTCTGGAGGAGGGGATCCCTCTCTGAATTGCTCCTCCCAAGGTTTCTTCCATTTTTTCTCCCGGTGGGAGTTTTTCTGGGAGTTTTTCCTTGTCTTCCTTGAGGGTTTAGGTTGGTTGAGGGGCAGTTCTATGGGCACATGTGAAGCCCTCTGTGACATGCTTGCGTGTAAAAAGGGCTATACAAATACATTTGATTTGATTTGATTTGATTTGCTGCAGGACAATGCTATGGTGATAGCTAAAAGCAATGGTGATAGCAAACAAATGGCTACGCCTATATAACATATTATGATCACCTGCCTAAGATACTCATCGTTGACCCGTGGGTCCACCTTGCAGCTTACAGGACTTGAAGGATCTGCTGTTTTGGACCCAGTAACCACAGGAGAGCCAACCAATTTTAGAGTCCATGACTCAGTGGTTCTGTGCTGTTTGGCAGCACACAGTGTACCAAAAGCATTTGAGGTAGGTGGCCATGTTTTGGCCCATCGGTGTGTGCATGTAGACATGTTTACAAGTCATTGCCGTAACTAACCCATCTCAGAACCGAAACTCATCTTGTCGCTCACATTCAAAGGCAAACGTGATGAACCGCTGAAGCTCACATCATGCAAATGTTGCGGGGGAAGGTGTGAAAGAGATTCCAAGCAGAGATGCGCTTTCCATCGTCGTTAAAACACTCTGGCCTCCACCCTGATCCTGTTAGGGACTAAACCCTGGTTGAGTGACAGCATAAACAGAAGAAGGTCAAAAGAGATGGCTTGGTCTCCAAAGAACTACCATCTCTTCTTCTGAGGGCAAGAACCGTGCTTTCATATTCAGCTCACATTCTGTTATACTGTATCCCCTTCATAACACATGTGCCTGTGACAGATTGAGGAAAATAAGTTCTGGAACAGCAGCCATTTGTCTATTATTTAAAAGTTCCTGATGCTTGCTTTGAAGTGGCGGAGGCCGGTGAGGAGAAGAGCCTACGTTCTTATAATGAAACACGCTTTCCGGGCGCGGTGGCGTCCACCGTTCTCCATCTCTATTATAACAATCTGTCACGGTACATCAAACAGCTCCTGGCTTATAAATTAGAAAGATAATTAATGGAATGTGTTAGTCAGAGTGCGGCGAAGGCACCCCTAGGCTCCTTGTTTTCAACCGTGGCATTGCCACAGGAAGTCACACAGGGTGGTAAACATTTACCGCCCAATACTATTAATCAGCTTGCTTGGCAAGCTTTTCATGTATGGACTGCAAAGCCCACGGGTCAGGGTACTTAGTGCAAGGGGGAAAAAACACATTTAATTTAACAGTAAACTCCCATTAATTACACAGGTCTGACACATATGTGCTTTTCATGAATAATTGTTGCGTCATTATTTTAGAGGGAGTAGCGGCCTGCATGGGGAGGCAAAACCTTGATCCACTGAGTAGTGTGTCAAATATGATTATCTGTTTCTTTACCGGGTTCACCGTCTGTGTCAAACTGTCAGCTGATTTCAATTCTACTCCTGTGTGGCTGCCATTCAAGGAAAATGAGGGAATGTGTGATATTGTTTGGAAGTGTTCGAACCCTCGATGTTGAGGAGCACATCAGCTGGCTCCTATTCGTCCGTCAACAGTTGGTGGTGGCCGGCTCAGTGTTCTCCAGATAAAGGCTCCTGGACTTAGGATCAGTGGAGATGTTTGTGCTTGGTAAGTGAAGGACGTGTGGGTTTCCTTCTATGTCTGCAGTCACTGTGGAGAACGAGAGATAATGTCAGCACAGTCTGGATTAATCTGTCTCAGCTAAGGGCAGAGATTAAGGCCATCTGTGAAACTAGGGCAAAATGTGGCATCGGAGCTTGGCAAGGATAGGTCGTAACCCCTCTGCCTGGAACAACGCCCCCTTGTGTAGGAAGAGGCAAGCGGAAGTTTGCTCACAGACTTGAATGGATGAAGATGAAATAAGTGTTTATCACAGTAGGTTAATAGTTCACTTTGTATGTATTTCGTCAACAAATTTGTCCATAGAACAGCTGTTGTTGTATTGTGATCCACGGGTGTATCCACCTATGCACCTGTACGTGGGGATAGATCCACTTTTTGGCGTCTCTGTTTTGGACGGATCTCTTTCTATTTGCTCCTCTCTCGCCATCAGTCACATTCCAACATCATGTTTGTACTTCAGATTGACTCGCAGGGCCTACGCTCCCTCAACACCAGTTTCTCTCATGCAGAAACTCATGCACAACACAGTGTGCAACAACTTCAATTACTGTTTTGTTTGATGAACCACGTAGGCCTATTATGTGTGGATGATGGCCGTTGCACTAGAGTCATTCATTTGTTGCCTAAAAAAGCACTTTTGCTTCACAAGTTGACTGCGTGGAAGTAGGTTGCCTCCACCCAACTGGTTCGATCAGAGGATCCATAAGCTTTCCTGTCCCAGTGGTGGGGAGCACCTGAGAATCACCCGCCTGTTTAATTGCCGAGCTTGTGAAGACTAAATCAGTAGAGACTTTCATTAATAGAACCGGGCTATGTCTCAAGCAGCGCGTGTGACACGTTTATTAGGTCTTGCTGACAAATGAGAATCAGAACAGCCTCCAGGCATTTGCTAAATGGTTCCTTAAGCGCCTCCTAATGCAGCCGGCTTATAGTCTCTGTTCCTGAGAACGGCCTGCTAATATGTCGGCCATTATAGTGTCATTTCCAGATAACTCTAATAACGTATGTGTTAAATTATGATCACAACATTCAAATGGCTTGACATTTTTGTTAATCGATGTATAGACATGTGTGCTTGACATGTGCTAACGTCTCTGCTGCCCATATCACTTGGCATTAGCCCACCTGTATTGACCCTCAAACTATGATTGAACCTTCTCCTAGACTACAATTATTACATGCAGAGTCATAGGCCTACAAACATTATCTTACCCGAAAAACCAAACGCCATATTGCATTTGTTAGTCTGCAACTAAACATCACAAGAACAAACAAAAGCCTACACCATTAATAGGTCTCATTAAAATACAAAACATAAAAAAGGAATGGCTTCACAGTGACTAATGCATAATGCTCTTTTTTACAGAGCGTATAATAAACAAGCTGTCAAAGCCTCCTTTAGGCCAAAAAAAGAAAAATGACTTGATGTATGACATTTACCTGACTGACACATTCAACATTCACGCCACTTGTCTTTGCCCCAGACGTGGGGTATCAGTCTCCAGGATTTAATGGAATTTCTACTTGCGACCACAGTAATCTGTCTGCTTCCAGATGGAGTTTCTCATTCATTAGTGTTTGACTTGTTCACAGGCCACCTTGAGAAAGTCAGAAATGACTGCCAGCTAAAATAACCCTGGCTTTCAGGGAACCTGTAATACTAAAAGAATGATCGACATATTTTGTGCTCGCGACCATTGTATTGACAGTAGATGCATGCAGATGGAGCGCAACACTACATGTTTCTGCAGCAAATGGCTTTGAATTCAATTTTGTCATATTGCATTGATGCGGGGAATTCTTATTTGAGATGTGTTTAAAAGAAGGTTAGAAGATCAAGTCGAATTGTATTTGTCATTGAGAGAGAAGAAAAACAAACCTTGGGTGGTTGTTTTCAATATGTTGGGGCTTTAACAGTGTCAATGTACCAATGATGCCTTTCAATCATCCTCTTTTCAGTCTCAATGGCATAATTTCGTCTGTGTTGATGCTGCCATTATTGTTAATTTTTCCTGAGCTGATCAATGGCCTTCATATGGTTAAGTGCATTTCAATTTAAAACATGCAAGAAGCATACAAATGACTGGTTTGGTAGCAATCTTCAGGAAGAGGAAAATTATTGTTATCCATCAGTATTTTGTATTTGTTAAGTTTTTTTTATGTTTATACATATAAACCAAAAACAATTGATACTTGAAGGGTGTCCCAATTTGGTGATCCATGAGTTTAGACATATCTTGGAGATGCAATCCACGTTACTTTCTAGAAACAAGAAAATTCACCGCTCTGTCGAGTTTTGGCTCTATTGCACCAACCAAACCTCCATGAGTAATGACCCACACGCCAATCTGCTGGCAGCTACCGTCAGGGAATAGGCCAGAGAGAGCATCCAGGGATAAACCTGGCCCAAGGTGGTAATTACAGAGGGTTGATGTGCAGACACCACTCCACATGGACCTTATTGACTCACGAAGACGAAGAGATTGTCCATCCGAGAGAACTAGCACCGACCGTCCAGTTAAACTGAAACGGTTAACGGGAAAAGGAAATCAATGAGTCAGTGGAGGCCCAGACACGTCCCCCCCCCCCCCCTCCCTCAGGGCCTCGCGTCCCCCGTGTTTGTTTTTTTCCAGTGACACATCTGTCACAGGGAGTAAAAGTCACACAAATATTATTTTAGTCACCGCATCTACAGGAATAAGGAAAACATAGCCACAGCTAAACTGTCTCTACTGAGACAGTTTAGAGAATAAACATTTAACTTTTGTCAGCAAAGTTGTATGCCGATTAAAATTCAACATTTACGCTGGGTGATAATAGGCTGCCACTTTCAGAAAGCTGTGACATGCAGAGTGATCAGAAATAGCTATGACTCATCGCATATAGGTAAAATGTTCCACTGCAGGTATACCACTTACTGTATCGCCAACGCCAAGCTGCCTATGCCTGCAGGAGGAAATGACATCGTCACCATCAGCGAGTCCCTGTAGTTTGGTGCCCCAACCACAGCTGTTTCTGTCGTCTGGGTGACACAGATTAAAGTGTCAACTGAGATTGGCTGAGAGCACGGGCGAGGTGTTGGAGGCTAACCCAGGGCTGCCCACCAGACCTGGGCCATAATGAGAAGGAGCAGCCTGAGGTCCCTCCTAGGCTGGTCCAGTTGTAGGGGCCACCCCGCCTGTTACTGCATTTAATCTTGAGGAAAGCGCTTGACAGTTTGAATGGATATCTAACCCCCACTCTGGGGACTGGGGCCACGTCCTTGCATTGTAATCTGATGCAGTGTTCCACACCTGCCCGCTCTTTTGGTGGTGGTTTAAAGGAGAAATGAGAGAGGTTTTGAAAAGCCTCGCGGCTGACTTTTGATGAACTCTCACAAACCTACATGATTGATTCCTTAAAGCTGCAGTTCACTCAAGACCCATATTTTTTGTCCAATCGTAATTCACAAAACATCAATGACAAAAGGCGCAGATTATGGTAACATTGATATAAAATGGTTTTTACTCTGTGTTCTTTGCTGGATGTAATAATTCTTAACATAATACTGTATGTACATATATACCTAGCATTGTATATTTGGAACTGTACATTGCATTTGCAATACATTCTTGCCAAAATATTTACATTGGGACCTGTGAATAAAGGTCAACAACCTAAAATACAGCATTATATGTACACTGTTATGAACATCCTATTAAAAGCTCCTGAGTAAATAATGAACGTAGACACACCAGAAACACATGCAGACAATCCACATACAGTACTATGCATGTAACAGTCAGAAAGCCCAAATACTGCTTGATTTACCGGTTCATCAGAAGACAGCCATGTCATATGCAGATACGGTCTGTCACCTAGTTAGTTCTGACAAGGTCAACCACAGACGCGTATCATTCACATCTCAGCATCATTAGCATCTTCATTTTTGTGCATTCTGTTCATCCCACGCCTTTTTGCTTCTTAGCCAAGGACATGAGACGTTAGTAACTTTGACGCTATTGTACATTACATACATATACATTTTACAACTAAAGGAATCTTTCTGAATGCATTATTCTACAGATGTTTTTTGGTCTCTTTAGTGGAGGAATCTGCACGTCTGGATATCTGGATAGTGCCAATCAAAATAATTGAGGAGTAAGCTTAGTTATGGTGCAGATGCTGGAACAGAGTGTATGTGTGTGGGTGTATGTGTGTGTGTGTGTGTGTGGGGGGGGGGGGGTGTCTGTGTGAGAGAGATAGAACAAAAAAGGGAAGAAGAAAAAAACACATTTTGATAAAACATGTTTACATTTCCATATCTTCAAAGCAATTATATTTCATCAAGAGGATGTGATTTCAACAGATGGCAAGGTGTGAGTCCACAATCTTTCTAAAAGAACGCGCACATATGTACCATCAATCACGTTTGTGGTTGTTTACCAGAATCTCAGATGTGCTGATTTACAAACGTCCATCATAACGCTGGCAGTCTCTTCTCCTGCTTCAATTCCCAGATCCGAAACACAACTGAAGCAGTGATATAACCTCGCTACCTTCTCACCATGACTGCACTGTAGCTCTCAAGGAATAAAACATATTTGATATGGTTCACAGGAAGTCCAGCCCATAAGAGAACAAAAGACTTGACCAAGGGTAAACCTCAGGTAATGGCATGAAGTGGCCTTTGGTGACAACATCACAGGAAAAACTCTCAGGATCAATACAATACTCTCAAGGACGATACCCTGGAAGAGTGCACATGAACTAAAAAAAACCCTGATCAATTTGGTTTCCATTAAAGTTTATGGATGATGCCTGTGTGTCGGTCCACTGGTTTTAGACCCATACAGTATCTGTAAGGAAGTGTATCAAAAGTATGTTCTGAATTATTGGTAAACCCAAATGTCGTTCAGACACATTTTTCATGCAAAGCTTTCTTCTAAAGTTTTCAGTATTTAATACCTTCACTTTGAGTTATGTTTTCATTATCTAATAACAGCATTGCGTGGTGTGTGTTTTACACACAAAACCCTGTAGTATAAATGTTGGGACTAAGACCCCTCTGCTACAGTTTGTGTTCATCATGAGTGTGGCACATTTACAAAATTCAGTGACAAATGTATCCCTTAAATAGTATTTTCACATCTGACGACAATGCATTGTATAGTTACAGTTCATGATATACAGTATAAATAAACAAACCACACATTTACATTTAATTTACAGAACAGATTATGAAGCTAAAACAGTGCATTTAGTACATGACTGCATCAGATGATCAAGGAGTTGTAGTTCTCTAACAGTTCTACCAGAATTATAACAATTTATACCAAGGAATATTCTGTACTTTGCACCAGTCAGTGCAACAACAACAACAAGATCTCAGCTTCAATATTACATAATATTGCAGAAGCAGTTTGTGTAAACGACAGTATTATTCTATATAAAGAGGAAGAGGAGGAAGACCTATCCTTTTTGGATCTCACATTGTGGTACACTCAAACACATGCGTGCCGACAGACTACACACTAGGGGCATCCAAATGTATTCTTTGCCTTGTTCCCTTGTTCCCCTCCTCCCAAGGCGGGCAGGAGCAGTGGGCAGCCACCGCAGCAGTGCCTGGGTGGCGGTTCCAAGGACAGAGAGCAGTCAGTTCTCCATGTTTTTGTATTGGGGTTATTTGAGGAGGAAACCCATGTGAGCATGAGAATGACATGTGAACTTCATGCAGAAAGGTCACGCCTTTTGTCAAAGTGCATTGAGATTTATTTGAAACAAAAGCCCTTACGCACTTATGCACTTTCCATAATAGTGTTGACTGGCCTTTTCTGTCCACTCACAGGCTCAGTCACTGTGATACTTTTATTTATGAAGCCACTCTGGGTCTTTTGTTTGTGCATTTTTATTTTCCAGAAAAGGGGTGTATACATTCTCAGGATCAAATCCCGTTAACTGTTCCAAAGTCCCAAACTGAATTTAGGAAAAGGGGTTTGAGGTATTCCACTATATCAGCATGAAACACCTTCCAAAAACAATTCAAACTAAGGAACTGAGTTCTAACAAAATCCAGATGGGTGTTTTTAAATCAATGATGGACAATTTGTAGGTTTGACTCCCTGACCTTCCAATGTTTTTTAATGAGTTGTTTTATGATTGTATTATACTCCAGTGATAATATTGTATTATTATTTTACAAGATAACGTGTAGTTTTTCATGTTGTAATTGTGTAATGACTTGGTGCTGCCTATCTTGCCCAGAACTGTTAAATAGAGACATCTCAATGAGCCCTTGCTGGTCAAACAAATACAAACAATATAAGTAAGGACCAGGAGACCAGCTGAGCACCAAGAGGGGAACACGCTCAGGACCTTCTTGCTACCTTGCCACTACATACACTGAATATACAGTACATATGTATATCACTGAGACCTGCAATTCTTTATCTGAATTGGTATGTTTAGACTGTATTATCTCCATTTCCATGCCAGGAGAGCTCCTGCCATGATTTCTGTTCTGCAAGACTGCTTTGGAAAATGGGACCATCTCAAATGAGACATTGTTGATTGATGGGAAGAGTTTGTTTAAGTCATCTGGGCCAAATGCGGACATCTTGTAAGAGCCTCTGCATCCCATGGTAGCTATGGCATTATCGTCAATTATATGCTAATCGCAAATGGAATGCATTATCTTTGGGTGATTTGTGTCAGTAATTAGATGCCATGAGGAGGGATGGCTCCAGACATTTGGTATGGACGACACACAGTCATAATCACCATAGCTTTCTCTGTCCACCAGACAAATTAGACATCAGTCTGCTTCCATAAACTGGCCGAAAATTTGACTAAGATCTCAGAATCCCAAATTTGCCTGCCAAATCAAATAAATGGTCCAGCAGCAGTACTGCAGAATTGGAAAGTTTTACATCAACATGAACCAGAAAATTTAAATATGCTTCAGTTTATTCCACTACTATGTGATCTGTTATACAACAAGATCCTCTTGAAATAAGAACATCTCTAATGTCCGGTATACTAGTATCTCCGTTGAGGTGTCAAGTGCCTCTCGTGCTCCTAGTACAGGTCCGTGATATGGCGAGGGGAAACATTTCTGTTGTTCTGTGGCCTTCAGCGGGAGGCGTGGGCTGCCTGTCTCTCTCCCCGTCTCTGGAATTACAGTTTGCTGTCGCCCAGATAGCTGAGCTGGAGGCCACACTAACAACCTCTCTAGCAGCACAAACAACCCATTCAGTTGCTTCCAACACACCACACTACTGCATACTGCACTCTGTCACTGGTTGATATCTGTAAGACAGAGAGGTTAGGGTTTGATACGTTCTTATTGTTAATATCAGTGTTTCCCATTTAGTCATTTATAGCAAATTTCTGAGATATGGTGATCGTTTTTCTGAAGGACACTGCCAGTTAATGAGTTCAGCCCACTGAATTTACCTTTGAAGTGATCACAAGGCCATGCTGCAGCAATGTGCTGTACAGAAAATAAAGAGTGGGAGTGATAGACTAAATTTTTCTAATTAGCTATGAAGTTTACTCCAAGAGCACCCATCTGTTCCTTTCTGAATAGAGTCAAAGCAATCTGCACTGGTCTGTTTACCACACAGCTATCCTCTCCTGGAGATGGGATCTTCCTGCTAGCTAGGGTGAATTGAAGCTTTCATGCACACTGCTTATAAATTGGTTTTAGCTCAGCTTTTCCAAGTCTGTATTTCATAACCCTAGCTCTCCAGATGTACAGTATATTAAAACATCTTCAGTAAAAAAATAAATATAAGGAAGGAAACAAATCAGAAAATGAAAAAAAGTGAAATAGTTATTTATTTTTACTTAGTCAAGTTGGCCACAAGTGATACAGCTGAACACCACAAAAGTAGGGATGAGGAGCAGATGGTTGGTTTGTCTCTTTGTATTTGTTTCCCTTCAAAACCAAAAACCAAGTTGCGATGTTAGCAGCTGCTTAAACAACAGGCATTTCTGTTCACACTGATTGAGTCTTTAATGTGCATTCTGTTGGAAGATATCAGAGAGCTTATTAATGCGCAACCAACAATGGCAGGCGGATATGTTCTGTCAAAAATCTCTGAAAGTGAGGTCAAAGATATCCCACTGAATATGCATGTGAATTCATGTTTACATCTCCCTATCATTGCGTGTGTGGGTGTACGTGTGGGTACTTGTGCGTGCATGTGCGCGTCCCCAAGTAGTGTATGTGTGCTTAAGAATGTGTGTGCGTGTGTTCCTAACACAGCGACCACACTGTACGTGTTATGACAACATTCTAAATGTTCCCTCTCACACAGCTCTGTTGTCACCTGTCCTCATTGCACATCATTCTGCAGATGCACAGGCTAATCTTACTTGCCCTTCCCAACCTATAAATGTGCTCTGTGAAGGACAGATAAGAGCTGTCATATATGAAAACTTTTTTTTTTTTCTCACGTCACCTCAGTGTTAATGTCCCCAATTGGGGGCTGGATTAATATCCACAGGTGAGTCAGAGACAAGCCCCCGTGGTGGGGGGGAGGGGGGGGGGAGGTTGGATTGAAGAACCGTCCAATCTCACCGCAGACAAGAGACTGGACGCTAATTGTAAATCACAAAGCCGAATGCATATTATTCTGTGCAGACCCAATAACCAAGGCAATCACAAGCGTCGCTATTAGAAATTGCGTTGGAAATATGTTGGGAAACATCATTTGATGTTGGTATCAAAGGCTTAGCCGAGACGTGCATCTGTGCGCTGTCAATAACCATTAGCTGCACCTACAGAGCAAAGCAGAAATGAAGAACACAGGACATCTGGTTTCATTTGATCCTGTTGCCATAGTTATATCACCTCATGACTTTCCTGTACTGTAGCTACTGTACAGCGTGAAGAGATATATTTTTTAAACGAAAGTAAGAAATGATGGAAGCAGTCGACTTAGCCCACTCATCACTATACATTCACTAAACAAATGATCTGGCAAACAGGAACGAGCAGCCTATAATGGGTTCAATTTCAAACCCATTTTAAGATGATGAGGACACGCACGCTGGACAGTTTCTTTATTGAAACACATACTCCATCCCAGCTCTAGATGTGCTTTTGTAAAGACGCCATTTTAGCAGGCCTCTCACATCTTTCACGAGGCTTAGATTCATTATACCTTAATACATTCAACTGTGTATGTCCAAGGGCACCCCTTTATTCAGATTGGAACCACACTGCTGAGTCAATATGCCAGTAGTGTCTTCCAGACCCCTTTGCATGGTTCATTAGTATTTCAAAAGGAGACGGGCCTAATGAAGGTTAGGAACATCCACTGGATTAAGGGGAGTGAAGGGGCACACGACACAGTGCGAGCCACACAAACAGGATGGTGAAGGATGGAGAGAATGACATACATTATTCCATGGTCAATGGATGCAGATGTCCCTTTGTGTTCTTGAGCAGGAAGTGATTACACAATGACCCAACCACGCCATCCTAACGGTCTTGAAGTTCCTTTCAAAGTGTCACCATGCGTGTTGATAACGGATGCACGGGATGACAATCCTGTAAAGCCTCCAGGAAGCAGTGTGGAACGTTTAAGAACATTCATGAAACAAGCTAAGCTAAAAGGGACGGGACGTTTAGCACTAAAACTGACAACACGTTTGAATGCTTTAATTTTGCATCACTAGCTCAAAAAACATGCTGACCTGTGGGCATCTGGGAAGCCATTTGTGCAATTGCTGGCAGAGAGGGCAGAACAAAAACTAAACTTGTATCTGATTTGACACAATGTTTGGTTGTGTAAGACGAACCGCAACGATGAAGCGCAAGACATCCATGTAATTTTCAGTGACAGCTGCTCTTATCATTTCCCAAAAACTAATAGGGCTCTCTGCTTATCAGCCATCATCAGGAGAGGACGAGCCAGGGTTGTTTCCGACAATTTTGATGTGAAATATTTTCTAAGGGAACATCAGATAACCTTTGATAACCCCTGCATGTCATAGGACAAATACTTACCAAAGCAGAATGACGTAGCCCAACGAAGTCACCTAAAAAGTGACAATAAGCCCACTCCTTCACACTACAATACACTTCTGCTTGTGATGGTGTCTTTTGGCTGTGATCCCAAAGGTACACCAAGATGACTCCTCTCAGCTCAGTGTGTTTGTTCAATGGTCCCCCGAGGTGTTCTGCTTCAGTCTTTCCACAACACATCTCTGCACAAAGCCCCCACTCTGCAAACACTGTCAGAACATTTGATTTACCTGAGAGGAGAAGCCACCATAGATAGTGTTAATTATTACGCACAACGGTGGCCTCCTGCTCAAGGCCAAACATTATCAACGGGAACACAAACATGTCTTGTAGCCTGAGGGCAAATGAGGGACAAGTCAGAGACAAAGCTCACTCCATCTCAACAAGACCGTTTCAAACCCCTTCTATTGTGTATCTATATAGTATGCAATGTTTTTCTTCCAATCTCACAAACGTCTCACCAGTGGTGTTGTCTAGCATGAAGTAATGGGCACAGTGTCAGTTTACCAACGCCTCCTCTTCCTCTTGGGTCCCCTACCCATGCATCGCTGTTCATTGTATAGTGGGCATGCAAATACAGCCTTCAGGGCATGCAACAAACGCCTTCTTTCCACGTGAAATAGATTACTGCGTCTTCATATATAATCTAAAGAACCAATCAATTTGAAATAATCTAGGAACATTTGTAGGAAAATTAGTTTATGTTTCAGAGCTGCCCCGCAGCTTCTGTTTGAATAATGTCCGAGGAAAAAGTGAGGTGGATGAACGGAATGCAAAAGCTGGAATAAGCAGACAAACAAGAAATCAGTCAACATATAACATATAAATGTACAGTATCTTTGAGGAATTAACATGAAGACAAAGAACATACGGGCTCTGTTTCTATCCCTGTTGATTCAGCACATGTAAGAGTACATTTTTAACACAATTTGTTTGAATTTAATGTAATCCAAGTTTGTTTGCTATTGTTGTTGTTAATGTATTTAAAAATACATGTTTTTCATCTTGATGTAGTTTTCTTACATCCTTACTTTATGTCAAGGCTTTCACCTTTTACTTGTCACCTTTCACAGGAAGTGCATTGTAGGTCTGGGCATGGATTTTAAACTGCTGACACTCAATTCACTCATTCTAATATTTCATCAATTTAACATGAGACATTCTAGTACCACTGATAGGTGTCATTACAATTACAATTCAATTACATTGAAGTGTTGTCATGAGTGAATGAGACTGATAAAGAACAGTAAGCAGCTGATAATTAGTTTCCATGGTGACTGACATAGTTAATTTTTTTAACTGCCCTAGTCTCACTCATACCTGTAATTTTAGAAGGTGAATAAACCAGATTAATTTGAAACCATCATTTAATTAAGTAGCAATAACAAGGATTTTACAAACAACAATCCCACTTGCTTTATTTTTCAAAAACAACCAATGGGGGCCACATCAACAAGCTATTTGCAATGCAGTGTTAATGAGTTTATGATGACTCCGCTAAATAGACGTGCTTTTATACTGGTGTAGAATAAACATTGTAATTGAGTTTGGGCCACGTTCCTTTCTGACACTGTTTATGAATGAAGATTGGGAATGCAGTTAGGCTTTTACTGTTGTGCCTGTGAAACACAGTAATACGGGAACAGACTGTCCATACCTGAATGCTTTAATGGGTTACTCTCAGTGTGCCGTCATTTTTATTCTGCGAACATTTCAACTGTTGTTAAGGGAGACATTTACTGTAAAGCTTCACTTGTATACTAAACAAATATGTCATGCCATTTCCTGGCTTGTATTTATTTATAAAAGTTCTTTACTAGAAGAATAGTTGTCAAAAACCAAATCAATGTAGACATGCAATGTCCTTCTATTTGTGTGGTAGGCTACGCATTAAAATATATACATACTCTACATACCTGCATTTTGGTTGAACAAACATCCTGCTATTATTTGTTTTCCTGATAGTCAACCCTCATAGTGTCAGTTTTTTTTTAAATATAGAATCAGCAAAAACAACAATGCAACTGTTAGGAATCTGTTTTCAACGTTCCTTTTCTTATGAAGTAGATCAAGTCAGAATTGGTGCAATGGAAGACTAAATTAAACTTGTGGGTTTCTTTGTGATTTGATGCCTCTGTGGTTACTATTTCATGCCCAGAAGGATTTGTAAGAAAAGCAATATAATAATGAATCAAAAAACGTCATGGTTTTTAAGCTTCATGGTGTTCAAAATGTAAGGAAACGGGAAAATGGACACAGTGGGGTATTTCAAACTGTAAGCATTTCACAGACTGTTAACTGCATTGTCTGCACTGTCACTGTAGGACTTGAGGCTGCACACTTGAGGTTGTACAGATTTAGACAATGACATATCTTCTGCACTGCTATATGTTGTTTATCATGTTCTTCATGGTTGTATTATTTTGATTATATTCGATATGTTGGATTGACAATAAGGGACATCTTTCAACATAGAGACAGTGAAGCATAATTTCAGCATGGAATTCAGTACATTGGATGCTTGAATAATGTGAAAAGTCACTGGTCCACATGTAGTGTTAGTAATTCCCTGGCCATAATATCCAGCACATAACGCACTGACCAATCTAGCTTCGCAATGTCCACATTAATACGACCTATTCATGTGAGATGAAACTGGAGAAAGAAAAGAGTTATCACAGAGCACCAGAGCTGAAAGCTTGCCCATTAGCCTTAAACTTTCAGCAATTAGGAAGTGTGTCCGGGCCTCAAGAAGAGTGGTGAAAAGGCTGAGTAAAGCTGGGGGGGGGTGACTGACTGACATACAGTGCATGGCTTATAATGAACTTGTGAAGCAAGATAAAAACTGAGACTCTAGTGCAGATGCAAGGAGATGGAGGATGGAGTGGCCTGTCCTTCGATAAGACTTGAGATTTTATACCTATGTGATGAAGACAGATGAAAGCACACACACACACTTCAGAGCTAGGATAATGACAAGACTAGAAGTCCTTTCCGTGGCAGTGAGAGCTGTGCACTAAGGCAATGAAATGGCACAGTAAGGAAACATGCGTCACCCTCCACACAAATAATACATGCTTTTATTCTCTAAAAGGAGCCTGAGATGAATTTTGAAATGGGAGTATGTCTCGGTCAATCATGTCTTTGAACTTATCACACACAAGAATCATAAGATAGCCTTTGGTTCAGACTCTGTAGGCATACAGTAAAAACAAGATTATGCCCAATTGCCTACTGCCAGATAATATAGATCAGTATTATTACGTTATAAGAAAACATATGATCATAAAGCACAGGCTTCAGTGAGGTCTTGCAAACTGATACTGTTGGATATTGTCAGTTAAAAGACTGTCAGTTAAAAGCTGACTTACAGTAAAAATATTACTGTAAAAATGAAGGCCTGAAGTTGTAGTAAAGAAGCAATTGTACTCTCTTAGCTAATGTGTTTTCAATATTGTGTGATAATTTATACATGATAAATCATGTGCCATTTTTGGTTAATATCTTGATGAATTAAAAAAAATATATATTTAATAGCCTAGCTGACTATTCTTTGACTTGTTTTCAAGATACACGCCTCAAAAAAGGTTTGGAAACTTTATTTCAGTCAGTTATTCCTCCCCTTCAATAATACCAATTGGTATTGTATTGTATATCTTTGGAAAGCCTGATTAGTCACCTTTACAATGAAGTACAACTTGTAAGGATCGTGAATTAGTGGAATGAGCAACACAGCTAACAGTGTGGGTAGTGGCCCAAAAATAAATAGCCAAAATCCACTGCAATATTTTTCTGTTGGTATTCACTCTCGTTTTGAGTTGCATTGTGGATTGGATGATTGCACTCTCCCACAGTAATAAGGAAAAAACAACACATATTGGCAATTTTTACACTTTATTCATTTTACACTATTAGGCACCTCAGTAGCGTGTGGAAGATCCATACGGAGCCACAACAGCTTGGCACCTCCTCCTCATGCTGGTCACCAGCCTGGTCACACACTGCTGTGGGATGGCATCCCATTCCTCAACCAGGATTTGTCACAAGTCAGCCAACATGTTTGCATTGGTCACTCTGGCACGTACAGCACACCCAAGCTGATCCCACCTGAAGCTCAAAATGAGAGTGAATACCAACAGAAGAATATTGCAGGGGATTTTGGCAAATTTATTTGGGCCGCTACCCGCACGATTAGCTGTGTTACTCCTTCCACAAATGGACAATCTTTACAAGTTGTACCTCATTGTAAAGGTGACTAATCAGGCTTTCCAACGAGATAACAAAAAAATACCAATTGCTATTCTTAAATGGGAGCAATAATCGACCGAAATAACATTTCCAAACTTTTTTTGAGGAGTTTAGATAACATTTTATAACATTTTATGCCATTTGTTTTTGTATGTCCCCAGGTTGAAAGTTATGTAATTGATTACCTATTTCGTTCAAAACTTATTTCAGGGTATACATTGGTCTTCTAAAGTTGAAATATTAAATGTATCAGTCACGGTAGCCTTCATTTCATCCTGAAAAGCAATTATGGAACACATTTGCTACAAAGCCTCTTTGACCTGTTGAGTTAGTCATTTGAGTAACAGCAATAACTTTAGGCTAAGATAAACATGTCTGCTGCAGTCTGAAGAAACCATTAAGGATTGACAGGAGCTCTTTGCAGTTCAATAACATGTTAAAATGGCTTTTGAGGTGATTTAATTAGCTTCCCAAAAGAGAGGAGTATCCCATGTGGATATGTTGCACTGCACACCGTGCACATTTAGATATCCATTTATGGTACTGACAAGTGACTGTTGCCAAGGCTAGCTTTGAGAAACTCAAATTGTGCACATGAAAACAGTGTGATGACTGTAATGGAGAATACTGTAGGGTTCAAATGCAGATTGTGTGTGTTTTTTATGTGAAACGTTTGCTTTGCAAGCTAAAGCTCAAGCAAGCTAAAGCTCAGGCGACAAATTTACAAATATCAGGTCCAGACAGAAAGACAAGCAATAACACGGGAAAACTAATTCACAGAGGCAAACAATATTGCCCTTAGAGTGATGTGTTGAAGACGTCTTATTTGGCACTCCTGGCCAGGTGAAATCTCAAAGACCAATAGAATGTGTCTAAAATATCAGCAATGTGTGAGTTTGTTTTTTAAGCATTTAATTTGCTTTAAAATATTCAGTTTTGAAAGTTTACTTAACGTTCTACATATTTTAGGTATTTTGTTGGGATTTTATAAGTTCACACATCAATTATAAAAATATCCTGTAGGCCTCCTTCATATAATATACTACAATATACAATATAGTATGGACACAAACGTTACAACACAATATACAGTATGGTATTTTATTTTTTACGTATACCAAAGTTATAACTGCAGTGAATAGCACTTCTTTTGAAAGCAAGATTCAAGGTGCCATCTATGAATGCTCTCTGCACTTTCTCAAGGATGCACGGTGAAGGGAGTAAAACAGGATTCAAGAGTGTACCATGCATACCAGCCTCCACAAGGGTTATACCACAGCTCAGTGTACCATGCATACCAGCCTCCACAAGGGTTATACCACAGCTTAGTGTACCATGAATACCAGCCTCCACAACGGTTATACCACAGCTTAGTGTACCATGCATACCAGCCTCCACAAGGGTTATACCACAGCTCAGACTGAAGGTGGAGGGAAGTGGATGGAGGTTGACAGCATTGGAAAAACCTGGACAAGCTCTCTGTCCCAGACACCTTGGTATTCCAGTCCAATCAACAGGAGGCTGTAGAAGTGTCCTGGAGGCAGGGGCCATGTCCTAAGCCGGGGTGCGGAGCTCTGAGATCATATCAGCATGCCACGTCCGTTACCAACCACGACAACAATCGCTTTCAACTCCCTTCTGAGGTGGTTGGCGTGTGCTGTTAAGTCAATCGAGGTATGTGGCAGGAATATACAATTTTCTTGCAACGGCCTCTCACACATCATCATGTTTTTTTTCACTCCCTGCCTAAATTCTGACAGGCAAAGCTTTGGCCCATTTACAATCTCTTGGCTCATTTAAGTTACCACTTGTGATCCATGCGTTCTCAAGTATGTTGGGAACAGAGAAACCATTTTCGGAGATAACCAAAATACATTTTGTTGCACATTAGTCTTTAGAGAGCCCAGTCGCGCTGTCATAACACTGATATTGAACTATTGAGCAGTAGGCTACACAAAAAAAGTCTGTGTATCACATTAATATGGTTTGAAATGACAAGGAGCCCTCTACAGTAGCTATATTAAGATTATGGAAATGGAAAGTTAGGAAGATGGGGAGGATAGGTAGATTTGTAGCACATTTGTTTTTGGAGCTGACGAGAAGTGGAAAACTCATCTGACTTACTTACTAATCAGTTCCCTGTTTTTATCCCTAGCTCCACCCCACTCCTATGTGAAAGATATCATTATTTTAGAAACATGACTGCCCATGCACAGTGAAAATAGATTGATACCAAAATAATACCATAAGGATTGTCTTTAGAACACCTGAGACACTTATCTCATGTTGATTCATTCGTATTTTTAGGACTGACAATCTGATGCACCAATAGTAATCATGATAGAACAAGATTAGATTCAATTGTCTGTGTTACTCAAAGGATGCTTTGCAGGGCATACAAAATACATCCATAGATTATGTGGCACAAAAAGTGCAAATAAATACCAAAAGACTTGGAACATAATTTCCAAGCTCTAGAACCCTAAGAGAGACCCACCTTAGTATTGCTTCTGCAGCTGATAAAGGGTGAATCCCCAGGCCTGGTAATGTTCTCACATCCAGCCTGTGCTCTCTCTCTCTCTCTCTCTCTCTCTCTCTCTCTCTCTCTCTCTCTCTCTCTCTCTCTCTCTCTCTCTCTCTCTCTCTCTCTCTCTCTCTCTCTCTCTCTCTCTCTCACTCACTCTATCTCTTATCTCACTCTTAGTGGGGAGCTGTTTATGGCTCTTTGTCTGAAAGCACAGTTCAGTTTTGGGTCATTTAACAACAAAGGCTTCAGAAAAATGCATACAAGAGGGGTTTAAATTTTAGCGCACTATCAAACGTTCAGCAAAACAAGTTTGATGGGTCGGATTGGCTTCCAATCACAAGAAAGACAGAGAAATAGCCCATAGGTGCTTTCCTGTAGAATTTAATGTAAACACACGGTAGCACTTCTTAAGGTTCTATTAGAGTTACAATTTGGAAAGAATTACAATAGTTGGAATTTATGGAGCACATGATACCAATACTAGTGACTCATGTATGTGAGTACTTAGTAACTATAATAAACACATTTTGACATAAAATCTAGCTTACGACAAATATTGTTTTACGTTTTGACATTTTTGTATCCTTTTTTATCCTTTTTATTTCACCTATTAATAAACGGTTGAAAAAATTGCACACACCGCTTTTGCAATTTGAAAAGTGAGGAAATGTACTGCCTGTGGTTAGCATTATGTGTTGCCTGTGGTGCATGCACAGTTTCTAGGGGTGACCCTCAACAACGATCTTGGCCTCATATGACCAGGAACTCGCCAAGCCGCAAAGAAGAAAATCAATACCTAAGCTCTTCAGACTTCCCAGCTTGTAAGCCCAAAAAGACAATTGGTGCGGTGTATCTAAGCAACATATCAGCCTCATATTTCTGACAGTTTGACATCCACTAAAGTTGATTCTCCATCCCTTGAGACTGTGGTTACCAACAGGGAATACAAGGTTTGAGATGTAAGGTGATTAAAAAACGCCTGGGTCACTGGTTTCAAAACATGCTGGGTCACATGACTCAACTCCAGATTGTTTAAACATGCACTGTCTTTCAGTATGATGTTCAAGGCTTCAGTTCCGACTGATGAGATAAAGTCAACACACTCTAAGACGAAGACAGTGGTAAACAAACACAAATGTCAAAATATGGGGATATTCATGATGTTCACACTTCATCTTTAAACAGGCTTTGAGAGTTTTTTTTTTTACCAATATTAAAATTCATCACATAAGTCGATATAGTGTTCTATGGTCTACTGCAATTGAAGAGTCATCACAAACTCTGCTCATTCACAAATGGATTTTCCAGGAAAATATATTCCTTCTTTCACCAGAATATAATAATCCCCCTAGTTGGACCAACCCACAGACTAGAATGACTCTAAGACACTCCTGTTCACATTTCGACAATGGCTTGTGCTCAGAATACCCACTCTAAGAGTCTTCTACTGTCAGCAACAAAATGTTGTGCTATTTAACAAATGCAATTTCGCTTAATACATTCATAGGGGATTTACAAGCAATGTAACTATAACACTGGGGTAATGATAGTGAGAGAAAACTATTGTCCTGGTGTTAACCTATGATGTGATTTGGAAACAGCCCCACATAAACCACGATTCTGCAGAAGTTCCCCCCTACTCTTCCTTCTGATTAAAGTGACATGCATGAATGATCCACCACAGCTTGCTTGACGCTGCATTTGGAGAAGCTCTGCCATTCCAAGCCACCGATTTATCTTTTTTTTTTCTTTTTCTCATCAGCCTCTCTTTCCCTCTCCAGGCCTCAGCATTTTTCTGATGTCCATGGATATCAACTGACACGGAAAACGCCCGAAGCAAGAGCCAAAATTTCATGGTTTTATGCACTCTTGGGTGAGGATATCCCTGTGGTAAACAGTCCAGCGGACGACACAGGCTAGAACAGAAAGCACTATGTGCATGTCAACAAGCATAGGGTACATTGGGGAGGGGACGAGTGGAGGTGTGACATGTGATAGAGGAGGAAAAGCATATCTATATGACAGCTGCGACAGACATCAGTGAAAAAATAATGCAATGACAAACACGGCAACATTCCAATGCCCAGAAACTGCAGTTGAATGATTTCTTAAAATATGGAAATTGTTGAAATAGTTGACTGCTGTCATTATTAAACAATAACATGGTGCAGCAACATTCTTGTTTGCAAAACATTACGAATTATAAACAGCATTTCCACTCAGCCAAATGTTCAAAATGCTGTGGTGAGAGACTTTGGCTTCATTGTCTGGGGAACCCGCTGATCTGGGCAGACGCAACGCAACACCGAAGAGCAGCCAGGGTTTACGTTTCTGCTGTGTGTGCACAGTTCTCTATTAATAAAACAACATCTTGTAGAAGCTAAGCGATACATGTAATGTTAATGTAAATCAAATGAGCATACCCAAGGTTGCTCTTATGGTTTAGTTATAAGATTATAGTTCATAACATAAGCTTTTAGAGCTGGGAAAAGAAAGGAGTCCTACTGTGGTACTGTTGTGATCTGTGAGGTCCCTATAGAAGAGAGTGGACCACCCATTGTGTGGAGGCTTGGTAAAGAAAAAGACAAAGCTCATCAAACACACAAACCAAATCCCTCATTCCTGATGCAGTGGATGCAGAAGCGCCCCAGTAAATACCCGGAGCATCTCTCCTTTGACCAAGTCTCAACCCATCAGACTCATAGTGAGGATGTCAACACACACTAGAGTGCATTATTGAGCCGTACGGAGTCGGAGTTTGCGCTTCTAAAACACCAACAAAGTCAGCGTAGCCGACCAACCCGGAGAGAGGGATCCCGTCTATCTCTCAGATCACCCCTCTCCTCCAACCCTCACTCTGTGGAGGGGGGGAGACAGGCTTTGATCCACCGGCTTGACAGCATTCTGCCAATTCCCATCTCCCCCCGCCGAGTACCCCAGAACACCCCCCCACACACACACACACACACACACACACACACCCTCAGCACCGGGGCCTGTTTATTAGTAATCTCTCAGATTACCTACTCCTGATACGAAAGGAAATGATCCAGAGGCACCCGCAGACCAGATAAATATGTGCTTGTTTCTTCTGACTATGCGCTGCTGGAAGTGGTGTGTTATCAGGGTTGTTGAGACGGGCACTGACCGCAGCCCTCATTAGAGGGGCTGTCGGCCATGTGAAGACCAGAGTGGGACTCTGACACAGACAGACGGAGAGGGGGTCCAGTAATGAGATATGCAAGTCAAATATCATCAACTCCTTTGGCACCTCCAGCTGGAGCCAGTAGAAGCAGATACGGATGGCTTCAGTGTTCATAAGCCCAGATCAAATCTCTCATTTGCCTCCTTTCAGTTGAAGCGTATTAATAAAACGGGTCTCAGTTTGGCGCTTCTTTTTTCCTATCGGCCCCAATCTTCGGCGGATATTTTTCATCATGTGAGCGTTCTTAAATTTTCCTGCAGTCCTTCTCACTAGCCATCCCCACAGAGGAATGTTTCAGTAACAATGCCTACTGTCTGTGTGTAGTATATATGCATGTGTGAATTTATGATTCTTCTAATGAAAGGGTGAAAATAATCAAATAAACCTGTTGATGGTCTTATAGGATTTTCTGTTTTTGTTTTGTTTTTGTAGTCAGAATATTTAAATCAGTCAAATGGATGATGTAATGGTGATGTAGGGTTATCGGTTCGATTCCCTGCCATGCCGAATGACCACACTGTACCCAGAAGTAAAGTAGGTATATGAATATGTATCAAGTAAACAACATGCATTCATATCAATCTGTTGCAAAAGGCACACCTACAGTCACCACTGTGTTCTAATCCTGCCCCTTTTTGTAACAAACTGTAGTCAGCACTTACACTAAGGAAGGTATTAAGTTGATACATATAGTAGATACATTTACTCAGCCAGGCAATGTTGCAGGATTAACCTTATCTTAAGAAAGGTGAATATTGACTCACACTCTTCCTCTTGCCCCTCTCTCTCTCTCTCTCTCTCTCTCTCTCTCTCTCTCTCTCTCTCTCTCTCTCTCTTTCTCTATCTCTATCTCTATCTCTCTGTCTCTCTATCCTTCCCTCCCTCTCCCTCCCTCTCTCCCCCTCTCCCCTCTACCTTCCTCCCTCTCTTCCTCATGCCCTCTGCATTTTTAAATTGCAGATGCAAGGCTTTGACTTTGGTCCCTCTCCAGGATCCAAGCTTTAAATGTGCTTTGAAATCAGAAGGCCGGGCAGACAGACAGGACAGACAGACAGACAGACCCTCTGCAGACCGGGCCTGCCTGCTGGAGAGGGCTGGTGTTAATAGATGGCTGGCCTCACTGGCGGGGCCGTCCTCCAATTACTCATCAGTCAGCTCTGACTCGGCATCTCCCCGCACCGGCGAAGGCTCCCTCTGCTCCAGCGTGACTGATTGTTAGCACGGCCGTCCCCATGCAGGGGCTGGTGAAAAGAGCTTGGTCATTTTCCACTCAGAGGGGTGAGAGTTTTACACTGACCTCAGGTCACCTCCCCAATTCACCTCTGAGGGAAAAGTTGGACCGGTCTAACTTGGAGCAGCCACTTTCTACAGATATGTTTCGGAGTGGAAACGATAGTTCAATTACAGTGATTATCGAAAGGTGGAAATTAGGTTACTTTGGGTTCAGGTTTGGTTTATTCTACTCATGCTTGTGATGTTGGCTTGCAATCACATCTGTTGTTTTCAGCTGTTGGTAATCAATGTAAGTGGCTGTTTAACATTGTATTCATTTAGGAGGTGCTTTGATCCAAAGTGACATACATACATACAGATGTAGGATAAAGGATAAGATAAAGGCTCCAAAGTGCATGGATCACAACAGTGTTTTTGTGGTCAGGGTGAGGGATCGGTCTATATGTATCAGTCACGTTGCAAAGATACGTGACACATTTGGTCACAGAGGAATGTATAGGAAAACACCCGCAAAAGACTGAGATGAGTGTGACTGTTCAAAGGCACGTGGAGACACACAAAGCACTTGGCAGCAGCCGTTATACTGATTGACTTCCCATAGCAGTGGGCGGAATAAGTCTTTGTCAACATTTTGTGCCGAGTGCCAACAAACCATTAAGGCTTTTGTTTTTTTCCCCCGACCCAGCATTAAAATGCAATCACTGTGACTTATTATTGTCAATGGCACATTAAGGCAAGATCACCCACACCTTCTCGGAGCATTTATTTGATGGGGAACCCCTATTACCATCAGGGTGAAAGGTAATGTTAATCTATTAGGATATCTGTCTGTTTCATTGTTCCATAGTCCCAAATACGACTGATCTTGTGAGCTGTACATGCCTTAAATTTAGGTTAAAGGGGTCATTGTGTTGTTTGTGAGCATCGCTTAAACCTTCAGACAGCTTGGTTTTGGGGATATCCACTATCTTAACACTCCCGTTGTGTTTTGGTCAAATTAGACCCGTTTATATGTTTTCAAACGATTTCTTGACTTTGTCCATACAGGGCATCTGAAATGTTGGTGTTTTTCTGTTGTGTTTCATTTGAAATGAATAAATGAGACTACAATTGATGTCAAAAATGTTGTTAAGGTCCATTCATCAGATAGACACAGTTCCTCTCCCGGACCCCCACATGCATGTTCATAAATGTTTCAAAGTATTTGTTATATTTTAAATAATTAATTTATTATGCTTTTCTTTTTCAAAATTGAGTTCTGTGAGTTTAGGTCAATGAAGCCTACAGGCCATGAATAGCACATAGAATTTAAAACATGTACTGTTCATAAGAATTTAAGTTGATAAAAAGATGTAGCACATATTAGGTCATGATATATGCATTGACATTTATTTATAATTAGCTATAATGAAGCGGCCATTGGGCCTGAGAACACAGGTGTATTTAACATGGAACAAACACGACAGAAGAATGATCACACACCCATGACTGCCTTCAGTGAAAACCATCTTAGCACATCAGAACACCAACATATGCGTGGGTGGTATAGGAAGCTGTTGAGTTTACCCAACTTGGTTCTAGTAACTCCCCTGACTTCACTCCACACACATGCCCAACTGTGGCACTGAAAAGGATTCACCACAATCACTGCTGTCATAGCATCTGCATTTCTCCCGCCCTCAGTGGAATAACGGTCAAAAAACAATGTTCATGTGGCAAGTTGCGGTTCATGAAAAGCCTCAAGAAAAAATAATATTTAAATGACCACCACAAGCCTAAACCCAAGTTGTAGTTGTTTTTCAAAAACACAGCTGTTTCACTAGTTATAGGGCTGTCGCTATGTTTACCTACTGTACTTCAAACATTGTGTTCCCACAACGGTGCCACCCACAGTTGCTTAGCATTCACACCTCTCAAACATACACTTATATAATGCAATTTTGCTCATGATGTCTTAGTGTGTTCATGATGAAACCTTGCACATACATACAGTTAACCACTATAGCTTGAAAACATTCACGCTATGTTCACTGGCACACTTACATGTAAAGTTAGCAGAGGGCGTTTGCAAAACAAACCCGCACTAATAACTCCTGACACACACAGATCTGGCTCGTAATCAAAGATAAATGTTCCAGAACATAATTGCATGTTGATGACTGGCCTGGCAGCTACATGGCATTAGATACCAACTGGATATGGAGCCCTAAATGTGCATCCACTACTACAGGAGCTTTACAAAGACATGTCTTCAACCTGGTGACAGAAACAATAGGTCGAAACACACAATTACCATGCCACTGTTGCGGTACTGCACAACATGACCACAGGAATAATCATAGATCCATCCTTCATGTTAGAATGATACAGCCCTCTACACATTTTTTTTCTGTTTCCTCTTTTCCCGTTTCCTTCAGGAGACAATGTGATGCAGTGGCGTCAGAGGGGATCTCAACACATTTAAACGACCACCCAGTCTGTTTGACTGACAGACTTCTAGGTTGAAAACAATAATCTAAGTTCCTTCTCAGGGGGTGTAGAGGCAGTGACAAGGTTATAAGCCTTACACAGTGTGGTGTCCCATTGCCAGACATCACAAACACAGTAGGTTTCATTGTTAGACAGGCTGAACAGAAAGCCCTGAGCTGCATTGCATGACTGTAAATGAGTTTTTTTCATCGTAACTAAAGCGTGATAGGCTCTTGTGATAGAGTACCACAGTACGGGTGGAATTACAATAAATTATACAAATCCAGAGAGAGAGTTGAGTCCATCATCATCATTGCTTGCAGTATGGGGCTATTCTGCTTCAGGCAGCAGTAAATACTTTTACATCATGGTTGGGTGTATCAGGAACTCTTGAATGGGTCAGTGTGTACTTTGGTGTCCGCTACTTATTTGCCAGTTTTGCTTATGTTGCTGAAATGTATCAGTATTCCATAAATGCTTTAATCCAAACATATCCTAATTAATAATTGTTTTTATTAAGTGTGGGTTATAGGCTTGCGATAGCTTGTTTGCCACCAATTATGCCTTGGGTCAACAATTACAAAATGAATTCATTTTCATACTTAAACATTTTAATATTAAGTGCTGACTAATAATGAATGTAGAATAGAAAACACAGGGAAAATGATATTTTCTTTGTGGAAACAGCCTCGGGTCCAGATATCCAGTATTCCTTTTCTCTTCTTTTTTTGGAGTTCCTAGTTATTGTAATTCCACTGTGAAAAGCAATGAACAAATAATGTGAATTTTACAAGCAGCAGACAAAGTTAAAGAGTGCATAGCTAAGCATACTGTATTTCAGCTCCATAGTTCACTATAATTATTTTTTCTTTTAATATTTTATAAAATACATTGTTTTATTTTGTATGTGAAACCATGAACCGGAAACGTACAAATGAGTCAGTGTGTCTCGAGTGTCAAGTGTTAGAACAGGGAGATTCTTAACAGGAAGTATCTGAACAAGACATTTCTGAATAGGAGGAGTCTGGAGAGAGAATCTCTGAACAGGAGGAGTTTAAACAGGGAGGTAAGACTCCGAACGGGGAATGGTTTTTCAGGATCAATATGACTGCCTGCCAGTTTCTTGTGCAGTTCAAAGTCATCGATTAACCAACCAAAACACCTGAGCTTAAACTCCCAAGTGGCGTTCTTCTGCCCCAAGGCAGTTAAAAACCTTTGATTGCTAGCACATCCCCATCTCACAGGCTAACATCTTGGTAAACAATGGGCCTCTGCTTTTTCCTGTTGACCCCTTTCACATTCGGTGCTCCTAAAATGCTCAAGAGTAATGTGTTGCTTTTAATTTGATTTATTATGTACCATATGTGTGCCATATGTGAAGTGTCCATAGCTTCACTGATGGACAAAGTGAAGGATGTTCTACTTGGGTGAGGTGACACTTCAAATGTCAAACCACTGGACCTGTTGTGAGACTAATAGCAACATTTTCAGACGACCCTTGAGTTAACATTTCACCCTGCTTCATTTGTCTTGTGTTTCACACAAAAAACTGTGAAAAAAAGTGTGACTAACACATTGACTAGAGTGACTAATCATTGTTATCAGATGGACTCGTATAATTAGCTTTTAAAATTAGAAATAAAAAATGCACCACGTGTAAGGCCATGTTTGAACACAGTCCCAGAGATTAGCCATGAAGCCATTAATGAAACTGATATAAAGATACTTTTGGTGTGCTTCACAGGGGTTCTATAGTGTATACAAAGCAGCCAACCCACTCTTTGGCATTAATTAACAGCCCACCCAGAGGCCAATCAGAGAATTAATTCAGACCGGCTGTTGGACAATCAATCACCTTACAGGAGATAAGTGTGTAAGGTTTTATCCAGTTAGACTGCTGAGCCGCAACTAAATATGATGTTTAAGCATCGCGGGAAACCGTTTTTATTATGCGATGGAAATGCTTAAATGGCCTCACACTATATCAGTTCCACGTGTCATGTAATCTATCTTGTTATTGTCTGCTGCGCTGTTTTCAAGGAACCTATTGTGCAGTGTGGACTATAGGTTTCTCTCTGTCTCATTGTTATCAATTCCCTGCAGGTGAGTTCAGTCTGCTTAGTCATTATGTGCTGCTTTTCCCAAATGGGCCTTGCTCTTCTTCCTGGAATGATTCACTCATACGGTCCCTGGTGTGACCCAGCAGCCAAGACCATTGTCCCTTGTCCTTCCAGCGCTGACACTCCCTCCTTAATTCTCTGCTTCAAACCCCCCAAAACCCATTTCAAGACCAGTGTCCCCCCTCCCAGCCCCAGGGCCCCACTGACAGACCCAGTGTCCCCACTCCCAGCCCCAGGGCCCCACTGACAGACCCCGGCCCCAGCTTCTAGCTCCAGGCCCGTACCCCCAAACCCCGGCTCCCAGGTCCCCAAGCATTCAGTCCTAGGTGGCAATGACAGGCTTCACTTGCAATTTGAGGAAATAATGTCATCTCAGGAAGGCCAGGAGTTCTTGAATCGTTCTGTAGGGTACCATCCTATCCACCTCACTGATTACTTATCATTGGACCCGAAAAAAAAAGATAGAAAAATAAAGTATTCCCTTTGTGACTCTGCCCTCATTTTCACTTCACATGTCTGTGGAGACTGATATTCGATGGGATAGGAGAATTGGTGGATCTCTCCACTCTGGGCGTGACACACCTCAGTGTATCACTGTCCATATCTCCGATTACCTTCTCTGCAGCAGGGTCTTTCTTTCTCTCCAGAGGCCTTCATATACAGTACAATGTGTTATTGGCACAGCAAGTCTGTTCATTTAGCCTGGTTCCCAGTCCAATTCCTCTCTTTATTATGTTGTGCATGCCGAGTCTGATTGTGCTTCTCATACTGTACTGTAGCTGTTAGTGCTAATATGATTGCTTGAAATTATACAGGGGTTGGATATTTTGGGCGTATGCTGTGGTGTGTGTGTGAGTGTGTGTGTGTGTGTGGGGGGGGAGTAACATAGTGATGAGTGGGACACATTGTCTAATCATTCCATATTCTTTGGATGATAACATCACAAGATAGAATAGACGGTTATTCTGTTACACTGGTTTGATCACAGACCATGGGTCACGCCAAGCATTGTCATTGCTGGTTTATTCATATCTGAGAAGGATTAGATAGAGTGATATTAGACTTGGATTAGATTTGGCCCTCTCTCTCCATCTCTGTACTATTGTACTTGGAGACTTAAGCTGTGTAATTGTGGAAACATGACAAAAGATCTGGAGATCTGTCCTAGCATTGTTGCATGGGTGAGGGAAAGTGTGAGTTGGTTTTCTATCATCATGAAGCCTGCCTGACCAGGTTTTTCTTTGAGACAGTCCATCACAGACAATAATTAAATGAGCAAAAAGCTTTTAAGGCTTCATTGCCCCAGAGTCCTGTATACGGAGGACTTTATAAGGGACCTCAGACACGGAAAATGAAAACGTTTGTACTTTCCCAGCTGGCCCCGTTGATGACAACAAATGCATCACCACTTCACTGCATTCACACATTGGACTGTAGAAGCCTTTTCTTTATTTTCCTCTTTAATCTAATTTTAAGTATGGTTGAACCTTTTTGGTTCATAATCATAGTCCATTTAACCAGCCTAATTGAATAATCACCCCTGGGTTTCTCGAACAAGCATTCCCACTCTGTGAGGCCTTAAGCTGGAGAGGGACCCCCTTCAACTGAGATGAGTTGAATGTGCGTCCATTTATTCCACGAACATTACTGTGACATGAGACTGTTATACTAAGTCCTTTTAAAACCCATTACCAGTTTGGCCTGCAGCTAGTGCTCTATTCGGGTCTATTCCCTCGCGCGACAGCGCATCCACAAAGCTGTGAGAGGATGCTTTGAGACAATGTATTTATTTCAAATCAAACTCGCAAATGGATTTACCCTCATCATCCACTTTGGAAGCTCTTGAGTGGCCTCTAAACCGATTTCATAGTTAAATCGCAAAGAGACGTACAATATGTTTTTTTGCATGGGGTGTTGAAACGTCTTATTTGGGGAAACAAATATTGCTGTAATGGAGTCATGGTGAGGCGGTCTCACAGAGTTACCCCAGCACCTCCTGCTGAGTTTAGGTCGTCAGACTTGTTACTGTGGAAAACATTGGCTGAAATGCTGAACCAAGCACAGTTTTCCAGTCGTTTGAAAGCGTCTGAAAAGTGTTGATGTAAATATAAATCAAGCAGTTGGCATGCATCTCAGATGTCTCAGTACCATTCTCAAACTTGATTTAATTTGAGACTCGATGGTACGCACGTCATTCTCACAACATAATCAGGGTTCCATGGGGGGGTGAGACGTCCCATGTTATTGGTTCTGTACACCAACTCACCCCCCATCCACCTAGGGGACCCCCCAAAACCTCAGTTGATTCTGTACTTGATTATATGCCATGTACAGTGACAAAACGCTGGGTTATACAGTAACCATGAGGGATGTGGCACTGTAGAATCCCAACATGCAGGTATTATATGGTTTTACTGCACTTGCATTAGTCATTGGACTGCAATGCCACAGCAACATGACGGAATGAAAATGCTTTAATTCGCAAAGAGATTTGTCCTCCACAGGCGAGTCGAAAAAAATAACAAAACAAATTAGCATGTGACAAATGAGGCCCAGCGATGAGGAAGGTGAATATGACAACAGCATGTTCGGAGGCCGCGTGCAGCCAGTCTGATGCCGTGGCCCCAGGTCCTGTGAAAGCATTACTCTCTCCTCAGCAGATTGATGAGGAGCCGTGTGTGGCCCGCGGTGGCCCTGTGCTCCCCAGCCTGCTAACAAAGGAGAGGCCCTGGGTCGTCCCTCCACACCGGCCAACACGGCCCCACACTCTGCAAGACATCCACACTCTGAGCAAGGGCAAGGTGAGACAGGGAGTGAGGGAAAGAGCTTTGAGGGGAAAGACGACCATGTGTTTTATGTTTATGTAAGAAATATATGTATGAGAGTATTTCTCCTTTGGCTAAAGTTAAAGGAGTTACTGCACTTTGTTCCTCAATTGTCTGTTTTGTGTGAGTTTGTTATAAGAAACAAACAAAATCAGAATAAAATATGGTTTTGTCTTTAGCATTTTAATTTACTTCTCAATTAAAACACCAGAAGGTTTTGACAGTAAATTGGACTAACTTCTCAATTTTGGTGAGTTTAAGAATCAATTGATGTGGGGGAAAAAAAAATCAGAGTATACCTTCATTCTCCAGTAAGCAATACAATGCTAAAACACAACATATAACAAAGCCAAGAAACAAGTTAATTCCAAAAGTAAATAACTTTTCACAAATGTATTGCGTTATTTTCATGTTTGTATTGCTGCTATTCCAAAATGGAGCCAATGTGTCCAATATTCTTTATCAAACTGACTTCAGCAGGCTTCAATTGATGTGTGTACTAGGAATTTGGCACAAAGTAAATATCTGTGTTGCTAGCACCACCCTAATCCCAACAGTGGACCCAATTCCAGCTGCCTGTAATGTCTGGCCTTGTCTAAGACGGGTATTAGTCTAGAGTAATTTCCTCTGCCTTGTCACTGCTCCTCTCAGTCCTTAGGAGGGCTTATTCCCAGAAGCTGTCAGAAATGCAGCCCTCAGCCCCTTTTCTACAGGGAAGCCAGCTACACTACAACACACAGGGCCTAAGCCCCAACACATGTAGCATTCCTCTGCGCACCCTACAGCTGTTCAGAAATCCATGACCGTTAATATTCAAGTGTCTTAATCTGGTGTTTTTTTGTTGTTTGGTGCTTATTATTGCATTATTTACCATGGATTGGTTCTTCGGGATCAATCAAGGGCATGTAGGATATGTCCTTCATCCTACTCAGGTGAATTGCTCTCGTAGTAGTGCATACAATCAAAGGTGACACACATGAGAGTGTCAACGCAGCATTGTACTACTTAAAGTATTTGACAGTGAATCGCTGGTAAAAAAAAAAGAAGGTACAATTGGTTTGACGCACATCCAGGTGTGGTTACCTCACACTGTCATCTTGTGCACATGAACTCTACAGTACCGACACATGTTTACAGCTACTGTGTTGCTGTGCTGGTCTTATCTCTCGTTTACTAAATGCATAGGACGCATACATAATACATGGAGATGTGACTACGAATCCCACGAGTGACACAATCACAGCTAAGACTTGAACAGTGACACGGTCCAGTTAAACATCCCATTTAAATGCATGGAGAGAAGTAGATTAAGAAGAAGTATGGTTGGACGGATACTGTTGGGGAGAATGGCTGGGAAGGGTGCTAACACATGGGAGCCTAATGCAGATTATAGGGAAGGAAATCGCTGAGCAAAAGAAAAAAAGAAAGACTTGTCTCTCTGGAGAGTGGATCCAGCAGAACGACTGAGTACTCTGGATGTTACCCGGTGCAACTTTCTCCTTTTCTTTTCTGGGTCACAACAGGAAGTGATGCACGAGTGGGAGGTCTAATCTCACAGGGCTCTCTGAGTCTGTCGACATGTGCAGGCGGGGTGTACAGCAACAACACAGCACAGGGCTCTCACTGGGATGTGAACCCAGCTCAGGCAAAGTCACTCCACGCCTCCTCACCGCTAATTACACCGCTAGGATGTGGATGGGAAACGTAATTGCTGCTTTATCAAATAGTCGGATGAATACATGGCATCGGTCGACTGTTGAATGGGGGTTCTTCACACCTCCGTGTTTTGTGCAGCAGCAGTACTGACCCTCCCTCTGATTGTAAACTGTGAGCCCAGGGGAGGGACAGAGACTCCCAGTCACTTTCCAGGAATGTTCACTAGGGCCTTTATGAGAGTTTTAAGCTTTGGAAGGAGCTTCATGGAAGGGAGAATAAAGCTGACCTGTCATTTCAACCAGTAATATAATTAGATATGAATAATAGATTGATGTGCTGTGTGGGCAAATAATGATCAACTAAGCCCTAATTAAACACTGCTGCCTCCAACCTCATCCCACATTGACTCACCACAGCTCTCCTGCGATACTGCCGCCTCTTTTTATCACGTTGTGTGATGTTAAATGGCTTCAGACCTACATTAGAGTGCAGGTCAATAGCATTAAGCATGACTAATTAAACCAATAAATTCCACCTGACTTTTTGCACTGAGTAGCATTCTGTACATCACTGGGACTTGGAAGACTTCGACCTAATGCCTAGCCTGACTGTCAGCCTCGAATGATTCCCTCTCGACTGGCACAAACACACACCCATTTGTGCACACACAAAAACTCACACACACACAAACACGCACACACAAATATCATAGCTGAAATAGCTTAATAATTCGTTGTTGGAGAGTAGGTGAAGGGTTAATTACTTTTAGAATGTACAGTAACTGTATTCCAAATGATATCTTCACAATTCTGGATTCCAATTCCAATGTTCCACATACTTAACACAAAATATCAGTCATGCTTATGTAGGGCAGACAATAAACAAATACATAACATGATGTCATAGTGACAGTTTTGGGGAGTGGGGGGGTCTTGTGTGGCAAAGTTGTGCCAGGGTTGAGTCGATTATTTGGTGGTGTGACAGCATGCATATCAAAGCACACATGGTTTGAACCAGAATAAAGCCAAACCATACTTCTCATGAAGCTAAGGTCGATCATAATGAAACCTACTGGATGCCTGCAAATTATACAGTAACATTATTATTATTATATAATAGGCCAGAAAGGCCTATCGTTTTTACTTCCACGACTATCTAGAGAGATGTTTTTTTCAACCTGTGATTATTTCAGGGTAATCTGATAGCCATATGGCTAATTAGACTCATATTCTACAGGATAGAAATAATGGGGTTCTTTATAAGTTGACTTCTGGGACAGAGGTTTTACACTATATCTCGGTGAAATCAGTGACTAGTATTGTTCAGCGTTTGTTAACGTGATCGTCTTTGGTGGTCTTGGTGTGGATGGCATTGGGATGACAAATTAGCGTTAATAACCGAGCTTGATGTCAAATGTGGCTTCCTGAGGCTTGTTTGGCAATCAGAGCGAATTAGAGTCTTCATTTTTTACAATGAGTTGAAGATACAGAAGGAAAAGGAAAATAAGACTCACACTCCAGGCGTGTATCAGATATACGAATGGATAGGATCATTGGGAACTGACAGACTGATTTTGTATCATTCTGAGTGTGCACCTTAAGGAGGGGTCAGCTTTGAAAACAAATCACCGTAATGTCATGTTCATGCCTTGTTGGAAAAAAAGGACATTACAGATGTGATATCGTTATGTTATTACAATGATTTCATCAATGTGGATTATTAAAAATTGTGCAGATAATTTGACATTGGTAAAAAAATGAAACTTCAATTTGTATAAATAATCAAATCAAATCTAAATGTATTTGTATAGCCCTTTTTACAAGCAATGTCACAGAGGACTTCACAAACGCCCATATAACTGCCCGTCAGCCAACCTAAACCCTCAAGGAAGACAGGGAAAAACTCCCAGAAAAACTCACTAGAGGAGAAAAAATGGAAGAAACCTTGGGAGGAGCAATTCAGTGAGAGATCCCTTCCTCCAGAGACGGTTAGTGAAAGAGAGTTACAGAACACAGGCTAAATATAGTCATAGTGTTCAACTTGGGGCAGAGTTGGTAAATGTCAGTTTAAGCAAAAGTAGCCACAAGGCTGGGGACTATGATCAGCGCAGCATCACAGGCAGTGCAGCATCACAGTCAGGGGGATGAGGAGATCACAAACGTTATAGAAGATCTCCTTCCTTTCACCGTCCTTTCACCTTTAAAGGGCTTTCGTCATTAGAAAAATGTGAGTGAAGAGGTAGCCAACGTGAAGCTGTAAAAATCTGGGTTCTGATGGACCAGCCTGCAGATGAACCTAGTGATGAATAGACAGATACATAATTACCAGCACAATTACAGGATATCTGTGCCCAAATGAGGCTGAATGTATTCTGCCAGACACCCCTCTAATGTTCATTTTCAGCACTGAGAGATACTGTTGGCAAGGTTATTATGTCAAGTCAAGGTATAAGGCCTGTTATAAAGTATTTCACCAATTAACATTATTTTCTGAGGTAAATGAGGACTGGTATGTTTCCACTGTAAGACTCTCTTTGTAGGACAGAGTGGCACATCTAGCTATCTGACAGTCTCATACCCGTAATCTCATTATGACCAAATAACCTTTTAGGCCTGTTGCCACGGCACGGGTAGAGCTTTAATGATGCCGGCTGTGAGTCAAAATGCTAATGTATTTGAAAACAGAGATGTTACAGGGGTCGCTTACTCTATCTTTAGCACTCTCGTATACACACTAATGGTGGACCTGTTTGTTTGTCAACTATGAACAGTTATAGCAAAAAATATATATTTACATGGAAAATGTTTCATCCTAATTGTGACTTAATGACTTGTAACAGAACTCAGTTCCGACACGTTCAAAAATAACATTTGAAAAGGACAGCCAAGGCCATCATGTTTGAAGATAATGCATCATAGCAAATGTTATTGTACACAAAGAAACACCTCTTTTTTAATGAGGTCCTTGTTTTTTACCATCTAGGGACAAGTTTAAAACATTAAGCTACAGAGCTACTTTGAATCACAAGGTCAGTGCATTTCACTGTATGTGTGTGTTGGTGTGTGTGTGTATTGTATGTGTGTGTGTGTGCGTACAGTACCAAATCTGATGGATCAGGACGAGAGCAAATGGTATGCAGACGAGGACTGTACCCTGGAGTACAATACGTTGGTGTTCCAGAGTGCCTGATGAGAGCCCCGCCACGCCCCTCTGAATGACGCCAAAGCAGATGCTCGTCATTGGTTTCAGTCAGGCAGGAGAAGGTCAAGGAGGGTGAAGGGACCACACCTCTCACAAAGCCTGCACCTCACACCATTAAATCCTGCTGTGTTCAAACTAATCACCACGGCCCACGTAATAAACCACCGCTGTCTAGAGACTCTCCCCCCCCCCCCCCAGTCCCCAGTCCCCAGACACACAAACATCTCTTAGATCTGGCAGCCCTCGGTAAGATGACAGTGAACAGGGATAGACTTTATCCTGGCAAGGGATTTAATGAGTTTCTTGATTTCCTCCAGGGACAATGCGACTTATCAAGTGGGTTTAATGAGATCTTTAATTGAAGAACACTTGTACTGCATATTGCTAGAATGTGGAGGAAGGGGTCTTGGTGACACGGGTGTCATTGATCCAAGGGTAGGTTAGAGGAGCCAGGATCCCACCTCAGGGAGAGACCCCCTGGAATCCACTCCTGGAAAACACACAGACACATCCGTGCAGCCGGGCCTACGAATCATCGCTTAGAACGCTCAATGCAATATTCCCCTTCAACAGCATCAAGCTCGAGGCTGGAGTGCACTCACAACGTTTGCATTTACGGTTGCAAATTGTATCTGAGTCCCAAAACTGAACGTAGGACTTAGGAGGCATCCTGAGTATTCTCCCCCCGCATGCCAAATTCCTTTACTTAAATAAAAAATAAAATAAATATTTGACAATGGTGAATCTGTGATGCAATCTCCCCATATGCATTCTGCTGTGTGAGCACCTCTACTCGGCTTATAATTATCACACTGCTGAGAAACAAGGGATGAGGAGAAATGATGAATCCAACAAAAAGGGAAATGGAACGCCAAAAAAGTGACGACAAGTAAAAGGAGATGAATGTTCTGAATGTCGGGGAATGAGAGGAGAAGAAAGAGGAGGGCATAAACAGGAGGGGTGGGTGGGGGAAGGTGCTGTTCACGTCTACCTGTGTCTGAATAAAATGTGATGTACAAAGCCATCATCTCACAGAGGACCCTCTGATATGACAGGCACACGCACACGCAGACGAGACAGAGAGAGAGAGAGAGAGAGAGCGAAAGAGAGAGAGAAAGAAAGAGAGAGAAAGACAGAGAAAGAGAGAGAGAGCGCCCGACCAAGCACAACATCAACAAGACGCCAAGTGAATGTGAACTGAAGAGCACGTCTAGCTTTGACGGAGGTATTTTGCAGTTGGCTGTCATCAAACGTCTGCATCCGTCATATAGGCACAGATACAGAGGGTGATGAGAAGATTTGTGACAAGCTGTGACCAAGACATACAAAATGTAGTGAAAAGTGTGTGTGTGTGTGAGAGAGAGAGAGAGATAGAGAGAGAGAGAGAGAGAGAGAGAGAGAGAGAGAGAGAGAGAGAGAGAGAGAGAGAGAGAGAGAGAGAGAGAGAGAGAGAGAGAAAATAAAGTTATTGAATTTACTGTACTTTTTGTCCTTCTCTGGGAGTGCATTGTTCTAATGGTTGTCAGAGGTTGGGCTATGAGTGGACTGAATAATCATGGCCCGACAACATTATTCCTTTGAATATTTATCATCATCATTTACATAATACATTTTGAATGAAGATAACTCCAGAACCATTGCAAGTTCCAGGGACTCAATCCTTTCACTCGCTTATACAGTCATAATGTCCACCCAACTATGTAATTGAACATTTTAAACTGTTTATGAGCTGAGTGAGTTCGAAACACATACTGCATTAGATTAAACAGCATGAATAATGGAGGACAGGGAACTACCAATGAGATATGTGGCGCATCCCAAATCCTTGAAGAGAAGAGATAGTGCAAATGTCTGTAAACAATGTAGAAAATGATGAGGGATGTTTCCACTATGGGCTTACATGCTTCACGTCGGTTATCTGCTCTGACAGTGGACTGGTCCACCACACACAGGCCATTACCGAGAAATTCCTCAAGAACTTGGTTATTTCTTTCTTTTTTATTTTATTTTATCTCTGTGTCCTTTTGGGATATCTGCTAAGAAGATTAGTGTCTGAGAATCAGTTAGAGTTGACTATGACAAGAGAATGACAGTTCATTTAGATGGTGGAAATTGCTGGTGGGATTTCTGCAGGAGTGCTACCAAGCTGTGCTAATACTGTTTGTGATAGCAGCTGACAGGAGCCCTTTTGGGAACAAACGTTTTGGATTTTGACCTTTATTTTGAAGGGGGAAAACTGTTTATTTTCTGCCAATACATATCTCAATATGTCTTTGCTGCAGCTTCTCTGAAACATCATGAGGGATGCTATATTACTACTGTACCCACATGACTGTAAGTACCATTTACAGAACCACTGGCAAACCACAACCACTGACACCTAAAATAACCAGATACAGTATCACTGGTAAAACAAATCTGCACAACAAATGCAGGATATTCCCACTGTCCTTGTCCTGAATTGGGATGAGGAAAAGTACTGCTGTACTAGATTATTTCAGAGGCAGGGCAGGAGCTACATTTGAGGTACCTGAGTTTGTAGCAACCTTATGAGATCTGGTTGGAGGCACCCATCTCTGCAACAACAACAAAAAGAAACACAAACAATTACTATGATAACTATGATAAATAAACAATGTTTATTTTTAACTAAGTCCCAGATCCATGATCTGTGGTTGGACCTCACTAAAACTCAGACGCTGGTTACTGGCCTGATTAGAGGTTGAGTGGATAACAACAGGATGTCTCTTACTGTTGGAACAGATTAGAACGACAACAAGAGTAATACAACAGACAAGGTTTGATGAATATGCTGCTGGGAGACAGTAGAGGTAGCTTTAGGTATACAGTACGCTTCAAGCTAACATGTAGAACAAACGCTAATCACGTTTGTCTCTGCAGCTCTTTTCTCTAAAGGCAAAACATTTGTAAACATTTGTAAATCTTTTGGGTCCAAGTTGTGTGATTTGTATCATATAAAGAGAGAGACTACACTGTTGTGCAAGGTCATCTTGGTATATTGTGTAGGGTTAGAGAAGGGCTTGTCTCTTATGGTAGTCTGTGTCCTTCACAACTCACCTCTACAACCACTGCCCATGGCGCTGTCCAAAGCTTTTTCTAAGAAGTGATTTCACTGTGTACAGCCAAAGGATTACAGTTTTACAGCTGCCAAGTGAAGCTGTAAAACATTCTACTGATTTGCCCTTTCTGCCGACAGACAGAATATTATCTGGGGGTGAATATGATTTGGATGTGCTACCTAATAAGGGTGATGGTTTTATTAAGAATCAAATGTAATGATGACCCCAATTGATGTTTGGAGGAAAAACATCTTGAAAGAAAATATTTCTAAAACATAGTTTTGTTTGATGTATTTTGTTTGGCTTGGGGGGTCACTTAAGTATTGTTAAAAACATGACTTACTCTGCTCTTTCCAATAATACCACTTGGAGGAAATAGTTGGTGTCAGTGAGGATAAAAGTCGTTGAGTTATTGACAGTAAGTGGAAATTCAACACTCTCCTTTAATGAACACAACTGCTGGTGAAAAGCAGAACGGTCTGAAACATGCCTTACTCTACCCTTTTCGTTTGAGAAGTTCAATATTTAATTAGCATGAGCCTCAGTAGGAGGCTCTTATATCATTGACAGCGTACTATGATGGAGGACTTGCAAAGTGCTTTTATTTTTGCGTCATTGTACAGCTGTGACAAGTTTCAAATAAATGAAGAATGGGCTCCATGCTAGTTGGTGGGTTCCATGTCCTCCTCAGCCAGTGCGACACATGAAAGTTCACTCTGCAACAAGAACCGTTCCTCTCTTCTCCTCTCTTGTCCTCTCCACTCCTTTCTCCTCCTCTTCTTTTCTTTTCTCCCTCTCTTCTTTTCCTCTCCTCCTCCTTTCCTCATCTTTTTTTGATTCTCTCTTCATCTCCTCTCCCACCTCGTCTCCTCTCCATTGCCTTTCCACGTCTCCCTTCTATCCTCACCTCTCCAGGCTGGCAGCTCTTTCTGATGTTAGCTTGCCCAGTGCACTCACCATTTTCCCATGCCTGATAAAATTACACTGAAAATTGGATATGGTCACCGAGCGACAAGCCGACTGAGAAATCTGAAGTATTGCTCATTTGTATGTGATTTAAATTATTTCCAGTGGTCTTTCAAAAGGCTAGTGTTGGACTCAATAAGAAGATTAAAAGCAAATATAGTTTTGTCAAACCAGGGGTTTGGGTGAGGGCTATTCACTTGCATGTCAGCTTTACGTCTGAGACATGGTGTCAGGCCTGGTTGGGGGCTTAGTGGGGGATTTGAGTCATTTTCTGCAGGATCTTGTAGTTGTCCTTGTCCTGAATTATTTAAAAAGCGGAAATGCAGTGTGAGATTTGGGATGAGGAAAGTGCCACCCCACTTCAGTTCCATCACAGAACTTGTAACTTTTGTACAATTAAAAAAAATGTTTTTGGAGACTGGCCTTAGAACACTGGTCTGTCTCAGAGTTAGAACGACGATTAGGAAAAGATATCCAGTCTGTAAAATGGACGTAATAGTGGGAAGGGATGATAGGCAAAGACTACCCGGCGTTTCAGGAACTGAGGGAGCCGACACGACCAGAGGAGAAAACCCACTTGGGTCCCATACCTTTAATGCAGTCACGCATCACATCCTGGGGGCCTTGCCCCTGGAGGAGGGAGGGAGGGAGGGAGGGAGGGAGGGAAGGATGGAGGGAGGGAGGGAGGGAGGGAGGGAGGGAGGGAGGGAGGGAGGGAAGGATGGAGGGAGGGAGGGAGGGAGGGAGGGAGGGAGGGAGGGGAGGGAGGGAGGGAGGGAGGGAGGGAGGGAGGGAGGGAGGGGAGGGGGAGGGAGGGAGGGAGGGAGGGAGGGAGGAAAAGTCCCTGACGAGGAGGCAGTGACAGGTGGCTGGCCTGATCCTACCCACGCAGCAGGAGCGCTGTGAGGCCATGCTGAGTGGGGCCCGGCGGGGAAGAGTCCACCACCGAGACACGCTGGGAGGCATCCACGCCTCAGATGACTCGGTTGTTTTTCCCGCTCTGCTTTTTCGACAACTGACCCCCGTATCTCTCTCAAGTCTCCTGTTGTCACGGCAATGACACTCACACCAGGCAATGCCTTTCCTCATCTGACAAGCAAAATGTTAGGCTGACAAAGAACACCCCCCCTACAAACTCCCTCCTCTACAAACACGCACATGCTAAGTCCAACTCGACATGGTTTACCTCATCTCTTACTCACCTGCAGATAGGGTTTGGCAAGCATTACTGTAAATACATAATTTGTCATTTTGCAGAAAATATGGAAGCAGAGGGCTACATACAGTATACAGTGTACCTGCTCATAAGTATTTCATGAATCACACACTCAAGCTGTTAGGTAGACAGTTAGCCGAGATTTGTTCAAGTTCAACAAAATTGACATTTTTACGTAAGCTCTGGCGTTGGAAGAAAGTTTTATGTTCAAGTTCTGAAAGGTGTGTGGTGACTGCTCACACTGCAAACTTCCGGATATGCGTTCTTTTTATCAAATGCCTGCATGTTCTATCCGTTCCGGAAATAACAAAGGGAACATGAACAAGGTGGCACAAAGTGTGGCAGCAATGTAGTGGAGAGAATATATATATATGTTTTGGTTGTTTTTGTTATTCTGAGCCGAATGAGTGTGCAGTGCAGAACAAGGATAAGGCCAGGTACAGAGTTCGATTACAGAGCAGAGGCAAGGTAAATCAAAAACAATCTCACCACAGTCTCCAGTTAATCTGAACTTTCCTTTCGCTGTGCTGCATCCTAGACACAGAAAGTGCATGCCGGGCAGAAGAAGGTCCAGTACACATGCTAGTCTGGTTTGTTATATGTTTTAGATCTATTACTTTTATCACTTGTATATTGTGTATTGTTTTATTTTATTTTATGTAAAGCACCTTGAGCTGCAATACTTGTATGAAATGTGCTATATAAATAAAGTCTTACTTTCTTACTTACTTATTTACATGCAGCCAATACTGTCCAGTTTCCAGTTAGTTTGGTGGCACGGTCGTCACTGTGCCTCCCTGACTGCGTAGCCAAGGGCACAACAGTTTTGCAGACGGGCAACTATTGACACAACATGGTGTGTGTCTTGGCTGTCATCTTCAAATGGGCTTAATTGGCCATACTTCAGAAGCACAATGATTCTCAGCCAAAGTTGCCTCAGATGATTATAACTTGTGTGCTTGCAATCCAGAAGACGTAATTGGGTGCTTAAAAAGTTAATAACTTTTGAATGAAAGTGCTCGTCAGCTTTTTAGCACTTCACATGTAATCTGTGACCAGGGCTCAGGAAGGCTGCATGCTAATGACAACTATGGGGATTTAATTAAACGATTTTCCTCTTTTTCTCTGTGGCTTTGACAAACATGGCCTGATTTGAATAACGCCTTCGCATAAACCAATTTGGATTTCATTAAGACGCCTGTTGGTCGTACCCAAGTCAACAGATGCCCCGGGCTTACTTTCAGCAACTGTCGGCCCATCAATCAAAAGTACACCATGATGGTAATTTGGTCAAATGATTCTGTGGTTGTTATGAAAACAATCATCTTGTCATCATGTGATTTGTAAGGGAGCGATGACGGAACATTCTTCTCCAGTATGTGTTATTGGGAGATTGTGTTTTATTCATTTTTCACTTACATTCGATAATATCTTGGAGACCATTTTGAGGTTGGTTTGCATTTGATGAAATATGATCTACCGTATGTCTGTGAGAGGGGGGGAGTGGCGGGGTACAGAGGTGTAGCGATGAGTTCCTTTCAATTCACACTGAAATCTCAATTTAGTATCCAATTACTTTAAGTATCCAGTCTCTGCGAATCCTGTCGGCCAGCTTTGAGCCATGACTACCGTATCCCCAAACACAGTCAGTTATCCCTCGTCCATGATCAAGCTGGGGAACAAAAAGCCTGTATCCGTTTTGTTCTGCTTCGCGTTTTCCCGAGGGCAGCAATGCAGCCCAGATGTATTGTGTTGAGCGGGCGGCTGGGGTGCAGCAGGGGAGTGTGTTATCAGACTCCCAGCTGACCGTTCATAGGAGCCTCCACTTCCCCTCGCAGCCCTGTGAACACTCTCAGCCGCCCCCTGATGGCTAAACCATGAGCCCACACACACACAGACACACACACACCGACACACACACACACACACAGACACACACCGACACACACACACAGAACCATAACAAAGCTCCTCACCTACAAAAGGTCCATGCTTTGTCCTGCAGTCATCAGTCTGGTAAGTGTGATAATGAGGGTAATGACGACTGTTGAGGGAAGCCGGTTTGTTCATGTGGGGGGGGAGGGGGAGTGGGGGCTGGGGTTAATCTGAGAGGCCTGTGTGGAGTTCAGAGGGATGGAGAGGGGAAACCAGGGCTGCTCATGCTGAGATAAGGCCCCCTCCATAATGCTCAGCTGTCCAGCTTCACCCTCACCCCACCCTGGTCCCCTCCCTACCCTGTCCCCTCCCTAGCGTGCCCCTCCCCAACACCAGCCCCCTATCTGGTTCCATCCCTTCACTGGCCCCACAGCCAGTGCTTTTGCCAGCGATAAAATGCTCCTGAGCATTGGCAACACAGTCCAGGTATTACCAACCTGCCCCCCCTCGTCTACACAAAGGAATGTTGTGAAATCCGTGGAGATGGAGGGAGGGGGGGGGGGGGGGGGGGGGGGGGGGGGGGGGGGGGGCGGCAGGAGGGGGGGGGGGGGTGAGCCCAGACAGTAGCCAACCACTTCTCTGGGAGAGCTGATAAGTGGTGCTCTGGCATGGTTTTGGTAGGTGGGGGGTAGAGGGAGGAAGGGGGGCAGGGGGACTGGGCAGATCTCCACCAGCTCACCATGTTGTCATGTCCTCCATCCATGGCCATGGCCCACTTCTGCTCATTTCCATTTAGCAGACGCTCTTATCCAGATCGACTTACAGTAAGTACAGGGACATTCCCCCGAGGCAAGTAGGGTGAAGTGATTTGGAGTCATTTTGGCACAGCGGGGAATCAATCCGGCAACCTTCTGATTACTAGCCCGACTCCCTCACCGCTCAGCCATCTGACTCCCAAGTTCTGACTCATCTGACTCACTTCAACGCATTGTCTTGTGTTTGTCTGGTCCTGTGAGTCGAGAGCAGGGACTTTGAAGCATGTTCATGTTCTGTCCATGTCTGTTTGAACCGATCCCCGAAACCCCACAGCTCACTTACTGTAATTACATCGCAAGCCCCTTGAGTGTATGCTAGTTGAAATATGAGTTTGAAGGAAATTGTTCAACTGTACCATTGTTTCCAAGAACAAAATCATTGTCCTTGTCTTACTTTTAACTGGTAATCATCCTGTCATTTGAATGCATGCTGATGATACTCATCTTATGACGGGATGATAATTAAGGGAGGCTGGTATAGACTAACTGGCTTCACTCAAATTCCAGAGAGAGAGAGAGAGAGAGAGAGAGAGAGAGAGAGAGAGAGAGAGAGAGAGAGAGAGAGAGAGAGAGAGAGAAAGAGAGACTGACTGACAGACAGACAGACAGACAGACAGAGAGAGAGAGACAGAAAGAGAGAAAGAGAGAGAGGAGGAGAAAGAGAGAGAGAGAGAGAGAGAGAGAGAGAGAGAGAGAGAGAGAGAGAGAGAGAGAGAGAGAGAGAAAGAAAGAGACAGAAAGAGATCTTTTTTCTACGGCCGGTTGTTTTTTTCTTGTTTTGACTGATGCTATCAATCTCAAGATGAAGGAGATAAAAAATGTGTGTGAGTGCAAAAAACGATCAAATTGGAGATAGCGACATTTACAAAGGGATACGAGATGAACGATAATGAGCCTGTTAGATTAAAAACAGAGATAAAATAGCAGTATATGGTCAAATAATTGGCCTCACACAAGTCCATGCATAGATCTATATCAGAAAATGTCACGCCGTTTACGCCGTTAAAGCCAGGGCTGGGAGAATTTTACACACTTGAAATCACCATGGAAATGAGCCACAGATAAGTGCGTTTTTTTTTATGTATCCTGAATTACTGTGTCTCAAAGAAAACAGATTTTGCCTTGTGTTTTTTTTTTGGCATGAAAGCAAAATCGATTTTTACACAATATTGCATAAACATTGCCATTACATTAAATGGAATTCGACACTCAGTTACAATGTTTTGGACACTGCTGTAGCTAGTTGTGTGACCATAAGGATAAATGAATGATAATGACTGTTTTGTAAAGATATATTAAGGATAATTTCTGTCTTGTAAATATATATTAATAATAATGACTGGGCAATAAGATACAAGAACAACAAATATGTAATTGATTGACACCGATGATGTCTTTACTAACAAAATGTAAAAAAAACTAAGCTGTAGACTTCCCGCAGCAGGGAATCACTGAGGCAATTCACCACAACACTCCTTTTCGAAGTTCCCAGGAAAACTTCAAATACTCAACTTTCTTGGAGAACTTGGCAATGAGCACAAGCAAACAGATGTCTTTATACCCTGTTCCTACACACCGTCCATCCAGGCACAGCTTAATTACACCCTGCTCAGCAGAACCAGTGAACTCGCCTGGTTGAAGTAAACAGTCTGATTGTCAGCACATTATCCAGTTCCCGCGCACCCCCCCTCCTCCCACCCACACACCCACCCACCCATCCAAAGAGTAACTTTGAGTTTAATTAAGGAGTGGAGAACCTCTCCTGTTTGGTGAACGGGCCTGACAGCATGGCAGCCAAAACCCGGGGCCGTGTGCATCGGAGACAGCTCCCTGATCCACCGAGTGTTTCATTTAACAGCAGGCTTTCAGGGTGACCACTCTGTGCCCCTGTCAGACAGTGACCTGACAAGCTCGAAGGAACATCTTATTGAGGCTGTGGTGACGGTGAGGAAAAATAGCAGCCGGAGAAAAAGCCCAGTGGCTAACCATTACTGTCAGATGCCACATAATTGTCCTCCTCCATTTATGAGCTGAGGAGAGTAAAAAAAAATCCCTAGCCTAGCCTTTCCTCAGGACAGTGAATGGGTTGTTTCTCAGACATCGCAAGCCGTTTTCCTGTCACAGAATTGCGCTTCAGACTTGGGCGGGTGAAACTGCAACAACTGGGTCCAAATAGTAGCAAATCGCAGCAGACCACAGAAATAACATTCTTTAACCTTCTGGTTTCTAAATCAGTTGCAAGGTGGGATCTATCTACTGTAGATCTTTGCTCAAGCCTACCAACAATCCAATCAGACAGCAAGAGCTATTCATCTTTCTGTCCTGACTTGGTATATAATTGCACCATGACTGCATTTTTTAGAACTGCTAGCAGAATAGAGAGATGGTATCAAGACAGATCTCTCACTCTTTAATCCCGCTGGCTTTCTCTCCCCTCTCCCCCCCCCCCCCCCCCCCCTCTCTCTCTCTCCTCTCTCTCTCTCTCTCTCTCTCTCTCTCTCTCTCTCTCTCTCTCTCTCTCTCTCTCTCTCTCACACTCCCTCCAGCTCTCTCTCTACTCTCTCTCTCTCGCTCTCTCTCCCTCTTGCTCCCTCTTTCTCCCCTCTCTATCTTACTCTCTCTCTCTCCCTCCCTCCTCTCTGGCTCCACTCTCCCTCCCCCACCCCTGTATTCCTCCTCTGTGGTGAGGGAGTGAGCGTCTCTGTTGGCTTTGCGGTTCACCCACCAGGCCATTTATTTACCGCCCTCCACTTGAGGCTGTGTAAATATTCTTCACGAGAGAGGAGGCTGTCACCAAAGCACTGCACTTCATCAAAAACAACCCTTTCCTGTCAAGGCCTAATGTGAAGGTATATATCACGCCAGACTCTCACCCTCAAAGTGGCGAGAGGCAAGGATTGCGAGACTGTTGGGGAGCAGAGGACCTCCTCAAAGCACCCTGCAGCCCAGACGTGTGGAAAAGGGAGTTATTCCATGAAGACCTGATAGGGAAGGGAGATGTCGATGTTGTCGTTAACCTCTGTGGGGAGAGCATGTGCCATTGAGTTAAACCCAATTTACGATTGGGTTTTTCTTTTGTGCAGTAGAACAAATATAGAATGTTTCAATCAAGTGACTTAAATGAAAGCGACGCAATAAAATGAAAGTCGCTTAAAATACACACTATATATAAAAAAACACTATGCATGTTATCTACAGCCATCAACAGGAAGCCTTCTGTGTTGTTGCTTCTTTAAACCCCTCTCATGCACCACAGACACACCCATGGGCGTAGATTTAGGGGGGGACACTAGGTACTTGTCCCCACCAACATTTGAAAATGACAAAATTGTCCCCACCAATATTTTAGCGAATTGTGCTGCTATTTGGATCGATTCCGACGGCCAGGACGCGACAGTATAAGAAACGCCATAATTTGATTGGCTGAAAACCCGTAGGGGGGGGGGGGTTATCTGACACGTGACACGCACGGGAAGAAGCATATGCTGCTTTGCTTGCTTGCACTGGCAGTGGCAGACAAGCTAGCGGGTGTGTCGGCGACAACGGTAGAGCTAACTTACCAGGGCTGTCTGCCGACAATACATACATAAAAGGCCAGAGTAACACAGTTTAATATTCCCTTTGCCCTTCAGCATGTACATGTTTGCCCCTCTTTGTGCTTTGTAGATCAGATATGCCTCCACCCAAGAAGAAGAAAGGGGACATACAAAGCTTTTTCAAAAAGCAGAGTGTAAGTCAGGCTAAATAACTAGCCACACTAGCAGTGGTAGTGACCAGGCTTTCAAATGCAGATTCTACTGTGGAAAAAGTATTAACTGGTGATATTATATGTTACCCAGGATATTGTTACAGCTAAACCTAGCTTCTGTAGCTAATCTTTCAACCAAGGTTAGGAGTCTAGCCTAGGACGAATTCACAGTTGATGGACTGTCACTGCATTGCTAGACAGGTGCTGGAAAAACCAGTTGGCAATGTGATTAAGTTAACACTGTTAGTTATTCAAATATAATGAATCATTATTCGATTATTAATGTCCAAATAACACTGTATACAATATGGTAGGAGGGTTAAACTTGCTAGCCATAGGAAAGGCTACAAAATGAATGAACCATTTTGTATGCAGGAAAGACGGCATGAAAACACTCCAGATGTAGAGCAGGCTGAGGAAACAGCATCAGGGCTTCAGGTGAGGTTCTAATTAGTAAAATTGACAATTTATTTGGAGTGATCAGCATTGATGTTTGTTTTAGGATGCTCAACCAATCAAATTTATTCAAGCATGGATTATTTATTATGTATAGGAAACAGTTATACTAGCTCTTTAGGGATAGTACAGAATGGCATCTCGATTTGCGCTCCCAGGGGGGGGGGGGGGGGGTGGGTAGATGGGTGGATGTCCCCACCAAGTCTGAGACCAAACCTACGCCCTTGGACACACCACAGTCATTTGAAAACCCAACCATTTTAACAACAGCACATCAGGTGCGTCGCCAGATCATTTTTTAATGCAGGTGCTGAATGGGTGCTAGATCATTGACAGGGGGAGCTGAGCAATTATATATATATATAGGAACTGCAGTTGTGCTAGCTGCCATCTCTGCATCAGCGGCAAACACATCAGCAAACTGCTCCGTGTCAGACTCCGTACAATTAACATCCGATTCTCCAATCACATTTTCAAGAAATTATTTTTGGGGGTGTGCCATCGGGGTGCTTTGGTCTTTCTTGGGGGTGCTGAAGCACCTGCTAGCCCCTCCCTTGAGCCGCCCATGCAGCATATCTATCCCAGCCCACCAGTCCCGAAGACAGAGATGTCCCTATCAGCAGGGTAACGTGTATGACATTGCACGACACACACACATGCTACCGGGTAGGTCACCGATCTGTGACCCACCCAGTGAGTCTTATTGGGTTAGACCGCCACACCAGCAGGCCCCACGTGTGATCAAACTCTCTTGTTCTCTTCATCGGTCTTTATTACACATAATCTTCCAGGGCGAATGACTCATAAAGAGCTGTTATGAATCACTTGCAGACGGATGCTTAGCCTGCAGTTAGAAACGGATAGGACAATATGAGACAGAGGGATCTCATTTGATTTCATTACGTGACTATCGTGCCATTATCAGCTCTCTTTAGTCAGGTTTTTGAAAACCATTAGTGTGGATTCGCAAATGCCATTTTGCCTGCATTTAGGTTCTAACTGGGTGGGCATTGAGGGCCTGGGGCCCCATCCAGGAACCTCATAGGCCCTAATGAGCTCCTGAACTCTGCTATTCATAATTCAACCTTGTTCCCCCTACTCTGAGGGGGTTACAATATGTGAAATTATTCATAGGTTATTTAAGACACTCCATTTAGACACATTTAGGACTGAGATATCCCAGAGGTCAGGGACAGACAGTGCTGTGGGTGAGGCTGAGGCCTCCTGCACGGATAAAACCCAGGTTCGGCCGTACCTGAAAATCACCCTTTGACAAAACATGTTGCAAAGAAGGATCAGAATTCATCCAAAGTGTCTCTGGATAGACTGGAGTTTAGGTGCACTTAAACTCTATACAGGAGCCCCTTGGCATGTAGGGATTTTTTGTTGTGTTTTGTGCTGTTGTCTCTCTCTCTCACTCTGTTTCTATCTCTGTTTGTCTCTCTGCCTCTCTCTCTGCCTCTCTCTCTGTTTCTCTCTCTGACTGTTAGTACAGACAAAGCAAACAGAGAAAACAGCCCCCTCAGATTACAAAACACAATAGAAACCACACTCCTACGCATGTCATTTTGATGTTCAAAGGCATGATTGGCAGCAGCCTTTAAGTCTAAGGAATTAAATTCACTCAGTTTAATGTGTCATTTGTTTCCACGTGTAGCTGGACATGCCAAATATGGCATAACTATCATTGTTTATATTTTTTACAGGGCTGTAAATAATGAGTTTGAACTTTGGGTGAGAACATATATTTATATACATGTATTTTGGATGAGCCGGTTAACCTTTGCCATCAGATTTGATAATGACTCATAAGGATATAAAGGAAGACGATATCCCATGTTGTTATTTTTCTCCACTCTCTATATTTATACGTACTCACAGCCTTGATCTTCTGTGTTCATTAATGAATGTCATTAAGCCCTCTCATGTCTTGTAATTATGTCAAGCAGGCACTCGTGCTATTTAAAACAACAGAAAACAGCAGCTTGAAAAGACAATCTCTGGTAAGGAGAAACAGAACCCTTCATCAAAATGCTGTTCCTTCCGTGAATCATCAGGAGGATAAACTCAGTACTTGTCACGGGTTGGGAATGAAAAAAGATATACTTGCACCACAACAACCAAACAACAACGCCGTTGGAACAAAGTGATCGTTTCTCCCTGTGAAATTGGACTGTTGGAATAAAGCGGACTAATTTGTGTCTTTTTGAATACACTGAAGGTAGTGTGACTCAGGCCCTTGTCAGGGAGGGAGTGGGAATGTAAACACAATGAATACATCAACGAATCATGTTTAGTGAGTGTTCAATTAACGTTGTTTAAAGATAAAGAAACAGATGAACGCTGACAATTTGAACATGTTTGTTGTTTTCAACCCGAGTTCTATCCCACGGGGATGGGTATAGCTCACCAGATCAAAAGGTTCCAGGTTCAAATCCCAAACAGTTTACATTGAATAAAAGTGTCTGCTGAATGAACAGATATTTGCCTCATAAGTTGGAATCAATTCAAATGAGAGGGAGTATTCCAGTCAAAGACCTCGAACTGCCGTGATTCCTCCGCACATTTCCACCCTACTTTCAGAGCAGAGCAGCAGGAGGAATCCAGATGAAGTTGTTCAATTCTTCGGAGCAGCTGTTGCGCTCGAGCTCCTACCGGAGACACCATTTACATTGCGGTTTCACCGTCTGTTCCAGGGGAATGAGCCTGACTGAAAGGGATTGTCTGCTTCTGTAACTGGCAAAGCTGTCTCACTCCTGCCCATAGCATGAATCACAGGCTCATTGTAATAGCCTACCTCTGTCACAGTGCGGATGTACCTGTCACGTCATTTAAATTACTACACATATCTGGGTTTGGATAGAAGAAGTGCTTGGATCAGCGGGTGACGCTCCAGAACTTTGGAGACTAAGGGGAACACGCCTCACTGCGTCTGGATTGTGTGTGTGTGTGTGTGGGGGGGGGGGGGGGGGGGGGGGGGGGCTGTCATGTACACAGATCCGGATCAAAATCAACAAAGCGAGAGATTTATTTACTGACATTGACGTTTCGCACAAGCCGGCAGGGGCCCATGTGTTCACACACAAACATGCTCACAGACATGCACAAATAAACACACACACCTATACACAAACCAAAATACAGTGCACGTTACAGTAAGACAAATCATATTGTTTCATGTCTTTAACTGCTGGATACCCTTGGGGTTTGAAATGAAGACAAAACGTCATGTCACCGAACCAGTCACTCTCCATACAGCAGTGAAACCCTCACGACAGCTATTCTATTCCACACCAAACCGTTTCCCTGTGAGTCCCAACATTATTCCCTGAAAGGAAAACCCAAGAATCGTGTTGACGGATGTAATCTTGCATATCCGTTTAATTCCCATATTTCTCCCTCTTCCTTGTCCCCCGTGGTTAATGGGCTCGTGTAGATCCCTGACTGCTTATAAATCGGCAGACCTAGCTCTTCTGCAGTTAGAGATGGAGTGATCTAGCCACAGCCTCTCTGCTCATGAATCTTGTGGCGTGAGAGTGGGAGACTGAGGGAGTCGAGCCAGACCGGGGGGTCCGTTTGACAGGGGTCAGACTTTCTGTCCGTTTCGTTGGCGCAAACTAAAACCCGATCAAGACAAACTTCTCCTGGTTCACCACGTGAAGGACCTCTCAGCCTGTCGGTCCAGATGGACTCTCCTTCTCTCCACAGCGCAAAAAGTGAAATGGCCTTGAATAGTACTTTTCTTCTTATCCGGTCCAAAGGTTCTTTGTGGAGAAAAGCCTGGCTCTATCTGATCCCTTGGATCTGACGATCTCTTCCATCTCCCAGGAGGAGAAGGAGTGAGTCTTTTAACAGGACTGCAGGTGTCAACACAGCCAGGGGGAAAACGTATGAGCCTGGACGTTCCATTGATTTTCAGCCAACACATCCTTCACATCGTCTTTTATGTCGTTCAATTATTCAAGTTCAACCGCTTGCGTGGAGTTGCTGGATGACGTTGTCCCAAAGGAGGATATAACTCACCCTTGTCACTGAATATTTGACTTCAAAGACCACTCAGTGCGTTAAGAACTTTTTAGTATATTTATTTTCTTTTTTGTTGCTCAGTGTTCACTTCCATTCATCAGTATACACAGTCCCCAACAGTGAGGCGTTCAGACTGTGTGTGGTTCATGACCCAGCAGGGGGTGGAAGGAACTAGAACTGACCCAGGCTACTGTCATTCAGACGGCCTCGGGGGGGGGGACACAGGGGTTGTGAAAATGGCTGAGTGCTGTCATCCTTTGATAATTGACAAGTCGAGTCTTCACAACCTTACACACGCTCACGTGCACACACGCACAACCTCTCTCTTAAACACCCACAAATTCACACTAGCACCCCCTCCCCCCCAACACAAACACACACACACAAACGCTCAAATGCATACTCACACACAACCTCTCTCACACACACACAAACTCACCGAAACATACACACATGCTCAAACTCTCATAAACACACAAACACACACACACCAGCCTCTTGCACAGAGCGGAGCTCAATGGCACGGCCCAGGGGGCACGGCAGACGTGCCCACAGCTGTCCATCCAGGGTCAGTGACCAGGGTCAGTGACCAGGGTCAGGGACCAGGGTCAGTGACCAGGGTCAGGGACCAGGGTCAGGGACCAGGGTCAGTGACCAGGGTCAGGGACCAGGGTCAGGGACCAGGGTCAGGGACCAGGGACCAGGGTCAGTGACCAGGGTCAGGGACCAGGGTCAGGGACCAGGGTCAGTGACCAGGGTCAGGGACCAGGGTCAGGGACCAGGGTTAGGGACCAGGGTCAGTGACCAGGGTCAGTGACCACGCGTTGCGATTCATCAGATATCTCTGTCATCATCGATGTCCTCAGGGGAGAATCCGTCACGCAGATCACTGCGTTCCTTCTGTTCTCCTGCCCCGAAGAGACGCTGCACTTTGTCACAACCAATCAGACTGCAGGAGTTTGCTGCGTCCACACACGGTTTTCCTGCTCGGCTTGCTCTTCTGAATGTCGTGAACGTCCGCACGGATCTCCAGATGCGCTCCCCTCGAGGAGTGGCACGGGCCCTGACAGCAGGGCTGAGGACAGCGTGCTGACAGCTGCATGTTCTCCTCTTGGTCATCAACTTTACAAAATCACAGACCCGGGTTGAGGTTGGCATTGCTGTCATGGATGAAATCGCTGCGGTCGTGCCGGGATCTTAGAATCATGATTGCATTTCAATGCTGCCCTTGGAAAAACCGATGGCTGGTGTGTGTGGTTGTGATGTTTCTTTTTGTGTGTGTGTGTGTGTGTTTGTGTAAGCTTGTGCCGGTCTGTTTGTATATGAGAGTTTGTGCATGTGTGTGCATCAGTAGTTAAGTGTTTGAGCGGTGTGTGTTTGTACATTTTTGCAGTTGTGTGTGTGTGTGTTTAGGTATGTGTGAAATGTGTTTCTGCCACTGTCCGGTCCGGGCCTGTCAGCTAGCACAGCTCTCTGTCAGTCACTGGTAGCCTTGTGCCGTGTGGAACACAGATGTCAGGTTGACATGGTGCAGGGAAAGGAACATTCTGGAGCTATGTTGAGCACTCGCCCTCACAGTCACATCGCACATCGCTGAAGTAGCCGTCAGGGTAACCAGTGAACATAGGGAAGGTGGCAAATACACTGCAGTGAGCATTTCACCCATTTCCATTGAGTTCCTCAAATTCCTCGGCCTCTCTGTGATTTGCTTTTAATGCATAATCTTTCCTTATCTACCACAGCAGTTTGAAGATGAGAAGATGACAGGAACATCAAGTTGAATCGGCGAGACGCTGATAAGCATGTTTTTGTTCACCACAGAAAGCACAAGGTGTGATCGAGAAATGCTTTGAGCGTCAACATAAGCTCTTAGCAAGATTGGCCTCTTTCAACACATTTGCACATTAAGAGACATGCCAATATGCAATCTGACAGATTCTCTCCATAAAGGAGAAAACACCCATGTGGAGAAAAGCCATTGAATCAGCACCTTTTGAACACGCAACTCATTAAATGATATCAAACTGGGGACGATTTCGGTTTAAAACACAGACAATGCTAACTAGGCAGGGGAGAGGGAGAGCTGGAGGCTTGGTTGCCGTGGAGATTCTTAGCACAGCTGGAGGTGCTACAGTATGCAGGGCTGCATGGGAGAGATGGTGTGTGGGTGTGTTGCTGTGTGTGTGTGTGGGGGGGGGGGTTGACAGGGGTTGTGTGGGATGCAGTGTGAACACACACCCACACGCACACGCACACACACACACTCACTTGTCCTGCGACCCTCGCTCCATGTGACGATGGCGATCAGATCAAGCAGCAGGTTTGGAACGCTCCGTGGCTTTCTCTTGCTGTTCCCCTGGTCCTTTGCCATTTGAAGAAGACCTGGGAAAGGTTAGTGTGTCAGCAAAGCTGAGGAGAGTCTCCTCTTCAGTCCTATTAATCCCTTACAGAAGACAGAAACTGAGCTATTTGAACCACACATGAAGCAATTCAAGTTTATGTGGGGCACTGGAGTCTAGGCTGATGTTTTGTCAATGATCTGCACCGCACATGTTACAATTATAGTATCAGCACATATTATAATTACAGTGTCTGTGCAAATCATGTGTTATAGTTATGGTCTCCAATCAGGCTGAATAAGAAACAGTTTTCTACTGGGTTCTGCATGTTGTGCAAGTGTTTTAAAGGAAACTTAGTGTCCTGTGAACAGTGGAACCATGTTGGATATACCTTGCCTTTTGACACTGATCGTCAGACATCACACAGTAGTCATGATAGGGTTTTTTCACGGTCATGTCACCACAACCAACCTGCTCAATACGTTGGTTTATCCAATTACAGAGACCCAAATACAGCACAGCTTTGGTTGTGTTTTATTTTCACTTTGGTGGTGTTCCACACCCTGGCAGAAGTGTAACTATGTATTTTGACCTATGTTCCCTCCGGTAGAATTTTAACAAAGTTGACGCAGACAATGCTGTCAGTCAGCCCTTAGTGGGTGTATAGGAGAGTCTGCATTCAGAGTGTGGGCTTACTGCCCTATGAATAATGCAGCGGTAGCTAGTTGGGTGATAAAACCTCAAGTGTAAATCCACGGAGCACGGTCGGGGGAAATGAGTGTATTTTGACAGTGTCTCGTCAGGTGGAGTAGGTTCATATTGGTTCTCTGTAGGGAATTTACACCGAGACAAAATAGCAATGTTAACCGTGTTAACAGTCTTACAGAGGAGCAAGAAGGCTGTAAAGAAACGGTGTGTGTGGTGTGGTGTGCGCGCGAGAGAACGAGAAGGAGAAAATGGTGAGATGATCTGAGATGTTCTCTTGCGATTGAACAAGTCAATTAAAAAGGAATCAAAAGTCACACACAAAATATGACAGACTGTGAAATGACAATTATGTTAGAAAATTGCTGTGATGACAGTGTCTCTTGGATAACCAAGTGCAGTGACACCCAATTACCACAGGTGAAGGCCTCAAACAATCACTGCTAGCAATCAAACAAGAGGTGACTGCTTGGAGGCAATTACCATCAAACATTTGCACATGTCTTCTCTGTAAAAAAGGTCAGACTTTTTCAGTATTGTGTATTATTTCTACTCGTGATTAAATTTCCTTGGCCAGAGTGGAGTACATTTATTTGAAATAGACAGTTGATTCGTAAAACTATTTTTCCAAGATGAACAATAAATTGATTAAATGGATAATGAACCCTATGAAGGCCAAATATAGAAAGAAAACAACTTTTTCCAGCTTTGCAGATGTTGTACCAGGCCTTGGAAGCAGAAATTAAAGGGTTTGTTATTTTTTTTTTTTTTTTGGGGGAAATTATGTAATTTTGCAACATTGGACCTAGCAGGGAGCAGAATGTATTTATTTGTATTCACGTTGTAAAACCCAAGGGTTCATTGAAGAGTTGTTTGTTTACTCAGCCTCATAAGAGTATATGGCCATGAATAATAATCACACAAGTCATATTTTCAGTCATTTGTCATTTAAGAACTTAGTCTTAGTCCCAGTCTTCAGCTATGTTCTTTTGCTATGATGTTTTTTTTCTGAAAATATTCCACTTGCTGCCGAGCATGTTGGTGTTTCCATTGGTGACGGCAACTTCCTCTCTTCGTTTTCACTGGAACACGTGTCATCAAGTCCTTTCATACGTCCAGTGGGTGGGGGTGGGGGGGGGGGGGATAATCTCTCCTGAGCATTCACAGGGCTCTGTGATGTCACAGTCTGTGCTGCTGGGCTCCTAGTGCCATAAAATGGCCACCTTTCTCTTTGGTGAGTTGACAGTTGTGTTCACCTGCATTGGATTATCGATCAATCAAGATACATGTCAAAAATACATTAAGACACACATCCAAAATATTATATTACAAACGGTTAAAAGCAGAAATCCTATTATTTCACCAGGATGAGAAAGGATGCCGGTAGACTACTGTCTCCGGTTCAGTATCTCTTTATTGACAAGAAATGTTGGGAGATTTGCAATCCTTAACAAATCCTTACACAATGCTGTCTGGCTAGCCTATTATGCTCTATAAGCGCAGCTAGTTCTGGCAGGGCAATCGGGCAGCGCGCGTCAGTCAGTGATCGGGGACGTAAGGCGTCTTACTCCACCTTCCTTACTCCTCCCACTACCACACCCATGTAGCAGCGCATATCCATTGGGCCACGTCCGATAAGGCGTCTTTAAAAGACGCGCGGATATGCACACACTCACCCCGGTCGTTGTATGATCAGTGCTGCTGCCACCCTCCACCGTCCCCTTCTCCCCCATGCTGTCTGTGTATCTATCCTACAGGGGGGTTATATCTCTATTGCTCCCTGCCTCATATGTCATGTATGTATGTGTTGCATCGAGGAGGCAGGGAGTGCTTCCCTTAGATCATCCACTCCGCCAAAGTAAATCTACATGTCCATGTCATGTAACAATAAATGCTCAAATCTAATACGTGATTGTCTTGACTGAACTACTTTTCATACTATATATGCATCCCACTTAGTAAACACCTGTCCTTTGTCCTGTGAAGCAATGGTCTTTACGTGAAAACCACAAACATTTACAGATTGTTTTAGGATCACTCAAAGTGATTGTTGTTCTTTTGAAACAGTGCGTCTTACAGTGTCAGAGTATTCTGCTCCTGCTTCTGAGGTCCTTGTATTCCAACTTAGGAACGGAGGAGCTGTTCAACAAATTCAAAAAACAACAAATTTGCTCTTCTACCTTAAGAGCGATGATTACTGTAATATTTTTCTTTATTATTTTTTCATAAATGTTGACTGGTGTTTTGTTTTTTCTTCATTTTCCTTGGCCCTTGTTTATGGCTGTGGTTGGTGACTTGGACTAACAGAACATAACTGCTGCACACCATATCCAGTGTATGCTACACATACAAATAGTTGGTGTTTTCTGTATTTGATAGTTTTGCCTTCTATAACTGCATTTCAAATTATGTCGTCTATGGTCCACTACTTCCTTTTCTCCACAGTAGCTACATTGTGTGAGTTCCTTCCTTCTTTGGGTCGCATGATGGCTGTGTATCAGATCATTAAAGTAGTCTGTTTAACCCTTGTTTGGGGATTACATTTGTGTCACTCTCCTAATGTTTGTGGGATAATCAGTTTTATCTAGTGAGACTTGACGTGACTTCATTTGACTTGTGGAGTGTCCCGCATGAACCAGCTAACTTGACTTTCCACATGGTTTGTTACACATATTCATCTGGGAAGTCATCCTTAAAAACTATTTGGACAAGGGCAGGCACTTTCACTAAATACTTGGCAGATGACTGGATGAACCATCTGTCTATCATTGTGTGTATCACTGGCTATCTTCAGCCACCATGTTGCTGCCAGTAGTTCTTTATATGTCTCTGATTGAACTGAACAACTGTGGTTCGGACACAAACACTTGTATTACCTTTGAGTACAGAAACACAATACATTTAACATAAATGTGTCAATGTTTTGAATTAAAATAAAGCAATAAGCCCCAAGAGGCCGTGGTTTACGCTGATTTTAGAACAGGTAAGGGGAGTTGTTGACACAACCACACGCATGTATCATGCTTGCATTCAACATGCAAGTTCCAAACAAGCAAACAACCCCAAATGAAACAAACAAGAAGTTGAAATCCAGGTGCCCCTGCAGTCATCTACTTGCAGGGGTGAGTCAGCCACACTTTGATGGGGGTTGTCTCGTTTCCTCAGTGAGCAGAAAAAAGACACAATGGCTCACCCCAGCTTCCTTTCAATCAGCAATTAAATCTTCCAGTCATCGGAAACTGTGCACTTCTCCATTGTTTATCGTTCAGATAATTAGAATCAAAGTCACTTTTTTTCCACAACCTCATTGCTGACAGTTGCACAACCTCAGTGCAGTTCCCAATTGGTGGAACGAGCTATGGACATTGGGAAGTTTCTGGTGAAATGTCACCAATTAGTTATGTTGGGTGACCAGTATAGACTTCCTTTGTTATCATCAGCATGGTAAATCTAATCATGAACAGTGACTGAGCGTCTTGTGTTACGGTTTCAAGTATTGTGGAGTGTCAAATCAATAAAGCATGTCTTGATATTCAGGGTTATCGGCGCTTCACAACACACATTTAAAAGAGGTTGGCCCATATTGGACAGGCTGCAGTGTTTCTGTGAAATACAGTACATTTTGCAGCGGCTGCTTGGACAAGGTTATTGAGCTGTTTGCACCATCAGCCTAACTAATCAAATGTCTAGTTAGTATGTACTGTTGGTGTGGTTACATAAGGCAGTGAATAATTCAACAGGATATCAGAAACAGATTTGCTTTGGCTGATTTGGGGATATATTTATTACAGCACCAGTCTTTAACATGATATCACAGAATAAAGAATTTAAAACATCAATGCACAATTCAGCTTTCATTCTGATATTGAAGTCAGTCTGAAGTAGTATACAACTGATATACGGTTCACTGTTAAAATCTTACCGTTACAACATTCATCTTCTGACATGCCACAGGGATGTGGGGTGTGCACATGCCTAAATTGAAAACATTCTCCTCACAAAATCCCTAAAAACCATGTTGAGATGGATGAACAGTGTGATGGTCTCAGGCTCTGAGCAGATTGGGATGGTCACAGTGAGCGTAGAGCCTCAAGACGTGGACACAAAAGCAGATTTGATTATCATGCCAATTATCTCCCATTGTTCACCATATTTGTCCCCCTCAAGGGTAAGTGAGTTTAGCAAATACCTTCAACCCCCACTCAAAAATGCCTGCCCACCCTAATCCCCTCGCCCCCCCCCCCCTACACACGTACACATACACACACACACACACACATTTACAACCCCTGTGGTTGTGTTGTCTGTGTTCTATAGTATGTTCTGCCCCCCTCTTTTTGTCCCCTCCCTGCTACGTTCCCCCCCACAGGTGCTTCCTGATGGGCCCGTGCTGCATCCCTCATCCACCCACTCACCTTGTCCCTCTGCAACGACCAATCGTCAACCCTTGCTCCCGTCTATTACTAAGGCAGCTCACTTCAGCATCAAGAGAGAGCTGTCAGAACTGAGAACAATGTTGTGTATGTGGTCCCATTTGTTGTCACCAGTTCAATGTCTGTGTTTGTACTCTTTCGTGCATGTTCTCCCTGTTTGTTTTTGTGTTATTAGTTCAGTTTTATGCCTACACACGGTGTAAAGCTTTACATTTCCCCTAGCAAGGAACAAGCAAGCTTCCCATGGGTCTACACTACCCATCACGTAGTTAGCGACATGTTGAAGAACACTAGGAAAGTGTGGGGGCCACCCATTGTATTTCTGTTTAGTTCGTGTTTGGTTAGGTAGGCAGGGCTGTTTAGTTAGTGTTTGGTTAGGCAGGCAGGGCTGTTTTACTCCGTTCTATTATTTGGCACCGCTCTCCGTTCCCTTGCACCCATGGCGGGGTTGTTAGTCATAATAAACCACTTTTTTCTATATGTCCCTGTGTCCATTGTTCCTCTTTACAAGGCAACCATTTCCCTACATGTTTGGGCTAGCAGTATTGCATTCCCCTTCCCCGCCCTAGGCATCCAACGTCTGGGGAAGGGATGTAACAGACACACTGTTACTCTTTATCTGCACGCTATGTAAACTTTTCTGTAATACAGTACCCATGCAGTATGTCAGTGTTCTCGGTCCAACAGAAAAATAAATAGGTGGTAAACAATATAAAGACAAACAAACAACAATTATTGGTTCACTCGGTCAGAGAGTTGAATAAATAGGAAGCTCTTGCCTCCAAGCATGCTTCACCACCACTGACGAAGCTAGCGGTTCTGATTTCGATGCCATCTTATTTATCTTATTTCTTTTTTAAGACAAATCCTATTCATCGTTATTATTAATTCAGACAAATCTCATTTCAATCATTGTGTAACAGATTTGTGTTATTCTTGTGTATGCTTGTTGAAAGCAACCTCTGTTTATCTGTATATGTCTCACAATACACTAGCACAATAGTAAGGGTATTTATGAAAAATATTAGAGTCTGTTGATTTGAAATAGAAGTAAAGGGATAAAAATGCAAGTAAAACACGATTGCCGCATATTTTACGTAAGATTTTGACTGCGACTGAATCTTGAGTTGAAGGGTAAAAATCCCTCTGCTCAATTTTACCTCATCAACTTGGAGCTACATTTAAAGTGAATTCATGTTACACAACAATACACAACAAAACAAGAACCAAACATCTTAGATATTCAGGTATCAAACATATTATCTGTTTGGTCTGGCTAGCAGCATCACTAATGATAAATAATATTCTGTTACTAGTCCTTTCATCTGCAAAGTCTAAATGTTAACATATACATTGTAGTACATAGGATCCCAGTAGGAATTAAACGGACAAACCTTTAAATACCAGAATGTTCCACAATCTTTCATCCACACAGAATACTGACTCCACGTTTAGACCTCACAGAAATAGGACAGCAAAGCAATCTCTAGTCACTGAGAACACAGAACACTTTTGGGCAATTTAACGCTTGTGTTTGTCTATCCCACAAAGTGCAGCTTTTTTTGTTGCTCTAATGTTGTTCAGGAAAACTATGCCCAAACACTTATCACAGATGTTCAGTGCAGAGCCTTAACCTGTACCAACCAAAGAGTGGAATGAGAAGTGAAAAGTACATATGTATTTTTGTGTGTGCTTGGTAGATAATCTAGAAACAAACAACAATCATTTGTTTGACTTTTTCATGAAAGAAAAACACTTATGTAAAGAGTATGGACCAAACAAAGAGGACTGGAGAGTAGATATATATTTATTTACTGTAACTTGATATGCCCTTTTAGAGAGACATAGTTAGAGTACAACAGTTGAAATAGTACATTTACATACAGTACTGTGCAAATGTCTTAGGCACAATAAAAAATAAAAATAAAGTTTAAAAAAAATGCTTTACGTAAGAAATAATGAAATAAAAAATGTAACAAAAGGTTTAGCAAAATTGCACTTTTATACTGCTGCACAAATAAAAAAATTATATTACATACATTTATTTGATTAAATGTTGCATTCAAATCTGATACACTTAAACAAAAAAATTTTGCAACATTAAATTTAGATTTACTATAATTCTAATGTATTTTTACTTCAAATAGGTACAGTACAAAACTTTCTGCATCACTATAAGATTCCTCATCTGCCTCCTCACCGACGAGACACCAGAGATGTCGCCTACTAATTAATAAACTGCTTTGCGCAATTCCTGTGTTGTTCTTAATTAGGAATGAAATATTAATAATAAAAGCTGCCTTCATGTACACACCGTCCTCATCGAAACATGTAATTCAAGAAGAAATACAGTATAAGACATTATTTGTGTAAAAAATCTTGGGTGCCCAATAATTATGCAGAGTACTGTAACTGGTTGACTCTCAAGCACAACAAGACTGCCAAGGTGGGTCAGTGTTATTGACAGTGCACCTGGAGTGTGCGATTGACTAGGCCAATTACCGAGCATAGTTATATTGCTGTTTCCACTCGTATGGGTCCTCTTGATAGAGAATTTAAGTCGGTGCCCTGAAGAGGATGAGATCAATGCAGTATAGATTTCTCCCGGGAGCTCAAGTCATGGCCAAGTCAAGCTGTAACTACAGGTACCGGTGGTCTGGGGACTGCATGGTGTGTGGAGTCCCAGTTATGTGAGGAGATATGACTGTACATCAGCTTGGAAGGAACTTGTAAGCCTCTGTAATTGTATCCTGTAAACCACTAAACAATGTGATGTTATCTATGTGCTTTCAAAGGAAGCCATTACTGCTGCGACCACATGCGCACACTGAATCAACCGATTATCCATACTATTGGCGACACTGTGATGTTTCTGTAGTTGACAAATCAAAACGCTGGGCGGACTTGCAAATTAATGAAGGGAAATGACTATCCAGCACAATTCACGGATTTGTTTTGCAAACAGCAAGGCTGGTGATCGTGCTCCAGCTATGAAACAGCACTGGCTGTGATCATTCCTTCCCCCCTTTTGTTCTAGCAACGCCGGGAGCAGACGAAGAGAGACTGGCCTCCATTTGCATGGCTTGTACGACATCACAGATTGCCTCAAAGCTTCCCATTGAAGAGGGGGGAGGTCAGAGCCCCCTGCCACGCTAACATGGTGAGTCATAGTCTGACGATGGCCCCACATGGGCCGACTAAAAGGACACTGTTCATCTGATGAAGAAAGAGCACGGCATGAGGCGTCACATGGGCTTCAGGAAGGGCAACAGGATAATCTTGTTTCGATGATGAAGCGATCTCTGCCCTCTAGATTGAGTTCATGTAGAGAGTCTTTGTCATTTTAAAAAAGGCAAAAGAAGAGTCTGGTTTGGTAGTGGTTTGTTTGGCTGTCTCATTCTGGGTTACGTAATCACAGCAAAAGGCAATTACCTCAAGTAGTGCCAACAATGTGTCCATCTGTGTACAGTGTATGTGCGTTTTAATGTTTGTTTGGTTTTAATTAAGTACAATTGAAGACCCCAGGCTGTAGGCGCTTTCTGAGTTGTGATATCGATTCTGGGACTAATGAACCAAAAGAAAATAAGAAAGATTTTCTCGTAAAAGCCTGATGTTGATGTATCTTCTGCCTGGCTGTGTGGTGATTTGAATTGCAATAAGCTGTATGTGAATAGACAATATTGGTGAGCCTATCCACTGTTTTGACTTTTTCATTTGGCTACAGGTTATTGCACTCTCTTGGAAGGATGCTCTCAATGAAAACCCATCATGTTCAATCAGAATGTAATGCCTGGTACAAACAAGATTACAGAAGGCAAGGTACATCCCTGCCTGGATCCATGTTTAAAGTTGGAACCCAAATCAAACCGGCTTCCCGGAGTAAAATGTAAAGGATTCAGAAACCGTTGCTCTGCTATCTTTTTCACAAATGTGAAGAAGACCGACTTTCATTTTCTTTGCTGTATCCAAAAACTGTGCTTTAATTTCTTGTTCAGCATTACAGTCGTACAATCTCTTGATTCCAACGTAATCACCAGTGTAGTGGAAGTGACACAACAACAGGATATTCCATCATTGACAAACTGGAGTCTGGTTGCTAAGGTGTTTGAGGTTTAAATATAGAATCTGTCATTGTTATTTCTCGTGAGAGTCAATTCTCAGTAACCCTCCATCTCTCTGGCATGTGATCTCTCTGAAGTTCCTCCCCTTCATAGCACTGACACCAGCCAACCAGCGTTTTGAATATCTACACAACCAGATATATTGATTTTCACTCCTAAGACTCCATAACCACCTTGTTCATACAGCAGTCAGTCTTTCTGGTCCCCGCTGGGAAAAGTCCATTATCCAGACACGCTTCATCTCCCAGATTAGAGATGGGGTTTGACAGGGTGCTTTGGGGTCCGTTTATGGTTCATGCTGGACAGACTAATAGAATCACAATAACCACCTCTGCATCTCAAACATTGCTATGCACTGGGAATTCTGATGTGTGTGTGTGTGAGTGTGTGTGTGTGTGTGTTTGTGTGTTTATCCTGCTGCTCCATAACGCCTCTCACTGAGAGACAGTGGCACGGCTGCCCCTCCTCATCCACTAGATATAGCAATGATGACCCAGTAAACACACAAAGACAGAGGGCTGAATTGTGACGAAAACTACCACAGAACTTCCACAGAAAGGATAATAGTTTTAACTGCTTCTATCACCATCTTTTCAGGATGGAAATAACAAGAATGACAAGAACATTTCATCCCTTGAGAGTGATGAGAGTGAGACACTCCGAACCAGAACACTGGCAAGACGAAAAGACAGAAAAACCGTTAGAGGGAAAAACGTTTGAGTCAAACAGTGAGTGAACGAAAGAGATAGAAAGGAAGAAAGACAGAGTGAGAAAAAGACAGAGTGTGTGTGTGTGATTGAGAGAGAGTGATGCACGTGTGTGAGAGAGAGCCAGAGAGAGATAAAGGCAAAGAGAAAAAGAAAGAGATGGCGAGAATGAGACAGTGAGTATGAGAAAGAGAAAATGTGAGATAGACAGACAGAGAAAGAGAGAGAGAAAGAGAGAGAGAGACAGACAGACAGACAGACAGACAGACAGACAGACGGACAGACAGACAGACAGACAGACAGGCAGACAGGCAGACAGACAGACAGACAGACAGACAGACAGACAGACAGACAGACAGACAGACAGACAGACAGACAGACAGACAGACAGACATACAGAGAGAGAGAGAGAGAGAGAGAGAGAGAGAGAGAGAGAGAGAGAGAGGCGTACACAGTGCATACTCTGCCTAGGTGTGCTCTACTCAGAGCATCTTTTAGTGGCTCACTCAGATGAGCCTTAGCTGGAGGTTCAGCTGTCATATAGGAACAGAAAGAATACATTGTTGGGGATTACCGGACATTTGTCACATGTATGGCACGGGGGGGAGATACTCTACTGTGGAGCTGATTAAGGTCACAGAACAGAACACAGGGGAGGAACAGTTAGGAACGGTCGCTGTGGTGGGGTGAGGATGAGGAGGAGGGAGGTGAAGGAGTGGGGGGGTCTGAATAGATTTGCTTTTGTTATTTTTCATATCAAGGATGCTGCAAGGTATATTTTGCTCACCTTGTAAATCGCGAGGCGAGCTGTTGTCGTATTCAACACATATTATTTACCTCCAATTGTTCTCTGGCCGACGTCCAGATTCAACACAGACGAGAGAGGAGAGAGGAAGAGCACACTCTATATTGACTAGACCTGAATGCTAACACTCTCATTTTGTTTGAATTGTGGGGAAAACGTTGGCATAAAAGTGACTTGATTCACTGCAAGACATAAAAACGAAATTTTATCTGCTTCGCAGAGGTCCCAGAGAGATATTCAGTGAGAGTTACAGCAATAGATATATGAATTGAAGGTCACCCTTCAAAAGCCTAAACACTCGTGAAATAAAAAACTGCAGGTTGGAAAAAGCAAGAGTGTGTAAAAATTGAATGTTTATTCTTCCTAAGGTAAACCTATCATGAGCTTCCAGTCTTTAAAAGCATAAATCGTTGAGGACTTGAAATCACGGATCCATAGAGCATAGTACAGAGGCTGTCATTGTTATGAAGGGGGCAAATACTCATCTATTTTTCAAAACTTCTTTACTGGTTGGTGAATATGGAGATAGATATCACAAAGGTGGTGGATAAGTGTTCATTTTTGCCACAATGTCAAAGCCAAGGAGCAGACCTCTACCCAGGGGACATGCTGAATAATGTATGGCAATCAAAATTTCATCAATCCTCTGCATGATTAAAAGGTGATAAATAAAATATTTGGCTTCAGGAGACAAAGCCTGTGAAGACAGGTCCACTAGGAGCAACAGGAGGGACACGACTGTCCTCACTCAGGATTTGGCAGAGTTGCTGTTAAGGAAAGATCATAGGATTGTCGATTCTTCTTCTCCTGACAGATGTCAGCAAACGGCATTGAGTGCCGTGAGATTTCTGATGTACTGTGTGCTGTGTCGGCTACTGTGTTGTGTTCTGGGTTGCAAGCTGTGTTGTGTACTGTGGCGTGTGTTGTATGCTCCCTCGTGTAACAATAGGCATGAAGGCTGCGTTGACAGTTTGGAAGACATTGTCCTGAGTTTGGAGAAATGTGCTGAATCGATTGAGAAAACCAGACCCAGAAGAATACTGTGTGGGCCAGACGACGTGTCCTTGCATCTCCGTATGCTAATCGTCATCCTCAGCCTTCTTTGTGGAGGAAGGTTGGTGCTGTGTGCTGTTCTCCCTTTATCACCGGCGCTGCCGCGCTGGCGGAAATGAAAAGTAATGCAAATACAGCCGGCTTTTAGGAGCCGGTAGATAAAGCAGAGAGGCCTTCAAACTGCATCGCTCCATGCGCCTCAGTTTAGCCTTGACCGAGCCATGCAAATTATACCTGAGACGCAGGGAGAGTGACGCCGGCAGCCGCACAAACGCAAAGCTGGGGCTTGAGATAGGCAAATCTCTCCCCGACCGGGGTTAATTGGCAGAAATATCTATAGAAAGGTTCAGAAAAGGAGGTTTTGTAAAGTCCCCCCCCCCCTTTAAAAAAAAGAATAGGAAAGAAAAAACACCCACATATAGGCCTGTGCATGCGCTACTGTTTGAGTTAGTGACAGAAAAACGCCTGCGCAGCAATTCTGGGGACACTTTTTTCGCTTTTCTTTTTTTTCAACTTCTTTTTTTTCCTGTGTTGCAGGGAAGGATGATGTGTTTGGTTGCTGACCCAGGAACAAGGTACAATTCAGCAGAGCTTCATCAGATAGCACCACCTTCCCCGCCAGTCCCGGCCGGTCCTCTGCATCCCTCAGCACGGACTGTTTTTGTAGCATTGTGTGATCTTCATTCAGTCTCTGCAGCACGGCTGCATTGTGCTGTCTGACTCCCCGTCTCTCCAGAGAACGGCTATGAGTAAGCAGCTTGGCAAATGAGAAATTTGCAGAGAAAATGAAAAAGGAGAATAAACAATGCTTAGATTATACACATTCACGCAGAGAGACAGATGAGCCTTATTAATGGAACTGAATCCCATTCTCAGCCGTCTGTGCTGGTGTTCGCAGTATTCTAACTCGTGTAGGGTGTATCGGCGAGCTCTTGGGCGAGGACAGTGATTACATAGCATGGCAACAGCTATGATATGAGCTCACTGGCCCTGTTTTCCGTGGACAGCGCGCACACATCGTAATACAGTACAACCAGTCACTGTAATTAGCGACTCCATTCTAATGCATTCGCTCCGCGCTCAGTGAGACCTCAGCAGCCATGAAGAGGTCATTGTGCTGTAGCTCTGAGCAGGTATTTCAGAGGGAGAACTCCCACTGTCTTTCGAACCAGGACATCATTCATAGTTTATGCCAGCCGTGACCTTTACTGGTTATTTCTCAGGCTAGCGCTGAGAGAGGCCCATCTCGGATGGAGTCATCTTCCTCATGGTTCATCAGGCCCTGTAAGCAGGGAGGCTGTGCAGGGCCACTTCACCTCAGCGTGAGGATAGGATGTGAGGATGGGGAGGGATGTGCCAGCCCACGGAGCACTACATGTACACACGCTCACACCCGTGAATATTAACGTGAACACATGCACGCATATTCACCGATACACGCATGCACAAGGACGCATGCACACACAGACACACACACAGACACACATTCACCCTTGTGCACACACACACACACACACACACATGCACAGCAGCCATGTGAAAATAACTGTGTTATATGCCACCGTGGGGAATGACTGATGATGCATATGTGATGGAGGTGGTTGGGTAGCCGCGTGTGTTCAGGACCTAAAGCCCCTGCATGCATTCTGACAGAAACCAAAGGACTGCCAAGTCCACCACACACCATGATCTATGAAAAACTGCCCAAAAGAATATTACTATGAAGGATTGATTCAACATGATTTAACATACCAGGCGAGACGTTGCACACTGAAATTTTAAGTACAAACATTGAAAACGTGTAAGCACTTGTTTATTAATGGACATGGGTTGAAGAAGCAGCTAGAACAGTTTAATACAACAAATCCTTTTACTTTCTAAGTATTGAGTCAAAGCAAGTCTAACAGGATCTGTCTAATGTTCCGGCAAATCTACCCATCTACCACAATACTGTTAGAGGGACACATCATTTCCAACTATGAAAATCACATTAATATTCCATTAGATGTGACAATAGAGTCACTCTGAGTTTGTGTTGTGTGTCCTTGGGTTCAAAGGGACAATAGAGGGATGTATAGTATTGGTTATGATATGACATGATATCGGTTGAATCTGCAGCTTTATTGAGACAGCTCTGCTGGAGGTGCAGGACATGTGAAAGCAAGATGCATTCACATATATATATATATATATTTCATAAGGGCTGCTCGACCGTGAACTCCTTTATCCTGGAAGAGCATCTCCATAACCTTGTGTGAGAGAGAGACAAGTGCACAGGAAATATGAATTTTGTAGCACACAAACACTGTGTCTGTAGTTTATACATGGACCCTGACTCTGATGCGGACCCTGCATTTCGACGCTGAGGTGAAGAACAAACATCCATAATATTTACAAAAATGTCACCAAGGGCAATAAGAGATGTGGCCTTCTGCCAGCAAGCAGAACATAATCCCTTCATGGGTGGTTTCTGCTAATAGTTATGCGCCATCAAGTACTGCTTTCATTCAGCACCATAAGCGATCCCAAAGAACATTTCAGTGCCATAACACACTCTATGTCAGTACATTGTTCCAATCTCCAATCTTCCCAAACTTTTACGGAGCTCTCATCTTAAACTCAAATGGTTTGTTCAACGGTGGCAGGCTGTCTCCACCTGGGAACCTTCCCGGTCTGGAATCCAGTGTTAGAACATTTTAAGACGATCTGTTGTATTCGACGAGCAGACGAAGGAGCCTACCTCATCACAATGCTGTAGGCTACTCTGCTAGAGCAGGAAGGGCTACAGGGAGAAAACCATTGATTTCTCTTTCCATAACTCCCATTAGGTTTTATATATATATATATATATATATATACATATATAAAACTAAAAACATATTGTACTGTGAGAAAGTGAAGTGTGAAAGTGTAGCATGGTGTAAACCTTTAGCACAAATGCAGATCCTTTGTTTGTTGTGGAGATGTGTCAGACATGGCTGTATGCACATGCTCTTAAGTGTGTTTCGCAAAGCTCTCTGTAATACACACACACTCTCTGGAACACATTCAGTCTCTGTGACACACATGGGATTTGTAACACACACACCATCTACAACAGACTCCAGGTAACAGACTCCCCATTTGCGTGCTATTGATTGCTTGTGAACGGGATGTTAGTTACTGTCTGTGGTTCATTAACAAGCCAGTGAAGTTGTTTATAAGGCCTTGTGATCAATTGATGGGTCAGTATCATGCATATCCCACTAAACATCCTTTTCCTACTTCCAAAAAAACAACAGTGCTACATTAATGACAGTAGACCTTCAACACTCACATGTATTAGACAAATACCGATAACACATCCAGTCACGGTCCCTGTCCGTTTGCCGCAAGCACTCTCTCTTTTGACGTACAATGAGACGACGCTCGCGTAATTCACATTGCCAGGGAGAGGGTGGATGGCGTCACACTGATGTTGGTGTACTTTGTGAAAGCCGGAGTAGTGCTCTGTGTTGGTGCTCTAAACAGATGGGATCCTTCCCAGAGGAGGGGATGAAAGAGGTTCCCAGCACTGCAGCATGGCACACATAACAAAGACTCCCCCTCGAAGGAACACAGTCCACTGCTCCTCGCAAGGGACTTTTTGAATGTGTGTGAGTGTGTGTGCGTGGCCGTGCATGTGTGTGTGTGTGTTTGTGTGCCAAGTGTGTGTGTGTTTGTTAGCACAGCCGGACCTGATTAAAGTATGAAGGTGGATTTAGGTATGTGAAGTTGGACTAATCGGTGACCAGCTTAGGAGCTCTGGAACTGCGTGAGGGATGAGGATGATGGTGATGAAGATGATAAAGACAACGCTGATACAAGCTACGCAGAGCCACATGGGGGTCTCAGCAGCGTGTCAGTGCACCAGCAGGTCCATCTAGTCCTCCTATCCCTGTCGTGGTGCCGTTTGGCAGCTGGTGAAGATGCCGATCCCTCACTGGCAGGTGTCCTGGCCCTGCTGGGGTGAACGACAGCCTCCTGTTGGCCTCGGACCACCGTGCGAGGGGAGCCCCCCCCCAGATCACACAGTCAACGGGAGCTGCCACACCATCAGAGTGTTCTCCGAAGACTCCGCCCCTCCAGCGCCGCCCGCCGCCACCCCTTCCCTCAGCCTGCGGTAGCCCCTCCCACCCGAAATCACCGCCGCCGAGGTGACCCTGTCCCTCCGGCCCCCCTCGCGCTCGCAGGGGCGCCCGCGCACCCACATCTCGGGGTCGTCGCTGAGCTCGTAGATGGAGCCGTCCTCCATGCTGTGCTCCAGGGACTCCAGGGACGAATCGGACGCCTCGTCGCCGCGCGCCGTCAACGGGCGCCCGGGCAAGCCCGACGTGGTGCGCAGGCGGTACTGGAGCAGCACGCCCCGCCCCTTGCCCCGCCCCCCATCGCCGCCTTGGGAGGAGCCTGAGTGCTGCAAAGACTCCTGGGAAGACGAGTCACTACGCTCCTCTCCTCCACACGCCGAGTCTGGACACTCGCCGACCGAGTCTCGCTTCAGGAGGTCAGGTGACAGGATGCTGGACGTGGCAACCAGGAAGTCCACCGGTCCACAGTGGGCATTCAGAGAGGTCATACCCTTTCCTGCAGGATACACAAGCAGGAGACTTAAACACAGGCAGACCTAATGCAGCACGGTGCCCGCAGGCAAACAGCAGCTGGTCAATAATAAATGGGGCAGAATCATTTTCTCACAGTGAAAAACACACCTGAATCAAAATCCATTCACAATTCATACATCGTTGCATCACTATGAGTGTGACAGAGCTGGGAGTTCAAAGTGAGGTTTCCCACATCAAGGAGCAGTACATATCGCATGGTTGGAGTCAAACAAGTGTCTCAGGAAAGAGTTACCCGACACACAAACGTGCTTTGTAAGCCTAACATGCTATTACGGATATGGAATATGGAAATATTACAGAGCTTCACATCTTGGCCCGTACCTGTGATCTTGGGTATGCCCTCCAGTTTGGGGACGGGCAGGGTGATGATGATGCCCTGCGCCGTGCCCACCCATAGCAGCCCCTGGCAGATCAGCAGGCTGGTGACACGCATCTTCTGGCCTGCAAACAACAAACAAGAGACGGGAGCTCACACAGTGTCTGATACGAACAGGAAGCCTGCTGAGGAACTAAATGAAGATGTTCTTGTTCCACCGTCGTTATATTCATAGCGTACGCCGTGCCTGCGGGCTGAAACGTGGCTGCTTTTTGTGCCGCGTCTGGTAAACACGGACCGTTCGGCTCTGACCACGGAAATACTGTAGAGCTGTGCACTTCTGATCCTTGCTCTTCTGTTGAACTTTCTACATGTTGTGTTTGTTTGTCGCTCTGCTCAAGGAATAATGTCTTTTTTTATTGATGTGCCGCCCGGTCCCAGCACAAGCTCTTCTCCTGCCTGGCACCCCAGTGGTGGAATCAACTCCCCACCTCCATCAGAGACACGGACTGTCTCTCCACCTTCAAGAGAAGGCTCAAGACGCACTTGTTCCGGGAGTACAATGGTACTTAGGAATGGTTTGCTGAATCCAACGCTAGTTTCCTCAAGGTTCACAATGACTCTTGCTTAGACTGTTGCTCTTGTTGGTTAGTGGTAGCTGATTTAAACTGTTGTATTCTTCTTTTTTTTTTTAGTTAATCCTATTTTTATTGCTTTCCTACAGGTACACCTGCACTTAGAGATCAATGTTGTGTAATTTTAACTTGTTTAACTACATGCTCTTATGGTTTCTTCCCTTTAGCACTATTTTTTGGTTGTCCACAATATGTACTTCTTGTTTTTGACTACCCGCAATGCTGTGGGGCTATCTTGTTGTTATTATCAGTGACCTATGCACTTTGTGAAGCTCTCTCTTGGAAGTCGCTTTGGACAAAAGCGTCTGCTAAATGAATAAATGTAAATGTAAATGTAATTGATAGATGCAAAGAAACGGCACAATCACATTCTCATGCACTGGATCTCTGATCCAATACCCGGCTCCTTTTAAATAATTTATGTAGAGGTACATGTGTTGTGAATTTTTTTTCTCACATTTTTGCCCAACTCAACAGAAGAACAAAAGGTTGTCGATACTCTCAATCTCTCTCTGGTGGCCTCTCTCTGGCCCAGCCACAACCGATTTATTTTGAAGTTTGACATGACCATCTAAAGCAGAGGTCTTACTTTCACAACATCATTTTTGAGAAATGGGCAAGCTATCTTGGATAGACAGCTTTATTTGTAATTTAAACTCTAAAGCCGGACACTAACATCAAAGAGCACATATATACAGTTGATAATCAGAAATGGGGAAGAGTTGAGGTCTTCCGTAGATAAGGCATACACACACACATGATGAGAGTTGGACATATGCAGGATATCCTGTCATGTGTCTAGACCATGGGGTTTTGGGCAAGGCCGTAGCCCTGGAGTCAACATTGGGGGGGACAAATTATTTTTTGTGAACATTTCCGACAGCGTGCGTGGTTGCCTGTTGTAGAGTAGCACATGTATATTTTTATATCAACATATTGGGGGGGACATTTTGACCAGATTTGAATATTGGGAGGATATAACCCCCCCCAATATGTATTATGATTACGGGCTTGGTGTTGGGTAGTGAATAAAGGGTCAAACTACAGAGAGATTTTCCTCATGTTTCCTCATTCTTCAAACCTAAGGTCAAGTGGCATACTGCCAGTGTAATGCATGTCTGTGTCACATCTCTGGGACATTAAACATAACTGGGTGGTGGGTCAGATACTGTACGTGTGTCCACTGTCAATGTCGTCATGGTAACTGTAAGACTAATAACACTGTATTGGTTTTTTTCAGACAATTTCCCTCATGAACGTCTAACTATTCCATTGTTTTCTAATCACTAGGAGGCTTCTGTTTCCCCACGTCACTGGTCTGCATCACTCGACGGCATGTCCTCTTGAGTTTGCTCTCGTGTTTCTAGGAGGCTCTCAGCAATTAAGAGAGGAAGGTGACCACAATCATTCATACTGCCTTAGAGGCCCACACTGGTCCACACGGAAACCAGAGTGAAAACAGGAGCTTTGTTGAAGTGGTTGTCACTTGTGTGTGTGTGTGTGTGTGTGCGTGCGTGTGTGCGCTTGTGTGCATGTGTGTGTGGTCTTTCAGCTACAGTACCATGACCCAGTTATCTGAAGCACCACTTAATATCCACGGCAACCATAATTGAATTACACCAACAGTCATGTGGTCTCCACTGTGAGAGAATTTGCCCAATTAGAAGAGGATGTGTATTTACATCTCCTAGCTTGCTAGCTTGTGTGCTGTGCCAGATTATGACGTGTGGTCCGCATGGGTGACTACAAAGCATATTAATTGATTCAGCTCACAAGGCTCGAAACAAACCCAAATTTGTATGTATCGATGGAGGAGGGGGAGGAGGAGGAAGAAGAGGAGAAGAGGAGCGGAAAGAGGAAGACAAGGCGCTTGGCAAATTACAGTAAATTACACTAGGCAGAGACATAGGTGGGTCTAAGCAATATGGCCTCCATGAGTCTATATACACTATATTGCCAAAAGTATTTGCTTGTCTGCCTTCACACGCATATGAACGTGAGTGACATCCCATTCTTAAACCATAGGATTTAATATGATGACGGCCCACCCTTTGCAGCTATAACAGCTTTTACTCTTCTAGGAAGGCTTTCCACAAGGTTTCCTCAAAGGGTGCATGTGTGAGGTCAGACAGATGTTGGACGAGAGGGCCAGGCTCGCAGTCTCCGCTCCGGTGTTCTAACGAGTTTGAGGTCAGGACTCTGTGGTAGGCCAGTCAAGTTCTTCCACACCAAACTCGCTCATCCTTGTCTTTATGGCCCTTGCTTTGTGCACCTGAATTCAATGATTTGGTTAGCTGAGTGAATACTTTTGGCAATATAGTGTAGCTAAATGTCATCCGCCTGCACACACATTACACATTGCGTCTATTTATACACACCGTCGAACGAGTAGGCAGAGGAGTGACTCCACTGAACACCCACTTCAGGGTTAGCATGAAATCCTAAGTCGAGTCAGCGCATGTGGGCGTTCCAGGCTTTCGAAACAACGATAAAGTAGGATAACGTCAAAGACACTTGAGATTAAGGAGGTGTAGCTTAACCTCAAGCTATCTTCCACCTCCAATTCTTCATAGCAGAGCTCACGGTCTTTCGGGTTTATCTAGGGAGCTGGTGTTTGCCTTAAAAAGAAGATGTCTCCAAAGATAAATGTTTCCTTGTGATATGTCACTGAGGACTTTTTGAAATTCCATTTTTTCCCCTTCCCTAAAGGAAAGCACTATTAAACCCATTAGAAAGTGCAGTCTTTTTTTTCTTCCTTTTTTCTTTCTTCTTTCTTTCAGCTTGAGAAACTTCTCTGCTGTTTACAGGCATGAAGATTCCCAGCAGAGCACGGCCGGGTAATCGCGTGAAGATGTGGGAATTGTGGAGGACAGTCTATCATTAATGCATGTCCCTTCATCACTTAGGAAGGAGGCCCTGGGAATAGATGGGGTAGGGGGGGGGGCATTGAAATGTACTGTAAGTCCATCTGTGTTTCATGTGTGTCCGCAAGCGCAGAGCAGCCACCGCAAAGCCTTATCTGGATAGGCTAGGGACCGCTCTGGTCTCCTGTGAACACCCCAGGACATCGGGACATCTGATGGACCTCATTTCCTTTCTGGGACCCAAGAGACCAGAGTCCCTTTCCATCCCCAACCTCCTCCCTCCTCCCATCCAGCAACCCTTCTCATCTCCCCCAGTCTGCTGCATAGTTTCAACAGGAAAGGGGCTGGCTCAGAGGGGAAATGACCTCAGGGTCACCTGAGCTCTCCAGGCACCTCGACCACGACACCTCTCCTCACAGTGTGCGACATGACTGAAATCATTGTCAATTTCTTCAACAACAAGAAAGTGAAGTGGACTCCCTGAACCATGCCTGTCTTTTTTTCAAGCTCTTTCATCTGTCTGTAGACAGGGATTAGAAGCCTGTTAACTGGGAGATTAGCTGTAACGACACCAACCATTGGTTGAGCTTCGAACGTACTCTGGTCGTTGTGCAAGAAAGCACGGTTTTAGAAGAAACAGCAGAGGTGGTTGGAAGCGGCATGTTCATAGTCAATGACTGGAGATCAACACGCACAGGAGAGGGGTTCCATGTATCACGTATATTGTGCATTCACGCAATGCATGATTTTGAACGATGGTGCGGCGTCAGTCGTGTCTTACTCAGGGAGAAAGAGTAACAAACTCCCAGGTTCACATCTTTGTTTGTATTTACTTTGCATTTAGCCTGGAATAGCTCATGAAATAAACAACGCCCTCAGGTTTAACTCAACAAACATCTCACTCACAGACCTGGGTTCAGTTCCCGGTTTGGGCCGAGAGAGACTTGGCTGATTAAACACAGATCAAATGACAAACACGCAGTTTTGAACTCCAAACGGGTCAAGAAAAGCCTACCGTTCTAAAAACAAACTCCGCGTCAGACGATGAATAGGAATGACTGAGAGAGTGCGGGGGGAGAGGACTTGAGACACTCAGACTGTGGATCTGTTTTGCTTTCTCCCTGTTTACCCACATACACGTACCGACACAGGGAAGACCAGAGCTCGTCTCTGAATATTTCATTCACTAAGAAGGAGGGCAGTCAGAGAGAGAGAGCCGGTGTCTGCAGCATTCTGAGGGGAATACAGGAGGAGGTAAACCGAGGGTGAGATGAAGCGGAGGAATGCCGGAGAGAGGAGACGGAGGAGATGTGGAAGGGAGAGAGAGGGGAAATGAAAGAGGTTGATGGTATCGAGACGGGAACTGAAGCAAAGAAGAAAGGGACGAGCAAAGAGAGAGAAGTGCGTTAGGGAAAGGAAGACCAGAGAGAGACGGGTGGAGAGAGGAGAGGAGGGGGGGGGGGGCGCATGATACCTGGCATGATACCAACGTTCCAGGGACGCTGAAGGAAAGACAAGAGTGTTTCCATGGCAACCCACAGGAATGAAAAGCTTTGTCTCTGCTGTTCGGCTGCTCCTCTGTGACTTCATTTATTAATTCCTCAATCCATCCATCCAACCATCCATCCAACCCTACACACACACCCACACACACACCCAAACTTCATCATGGGCTGTTCCGGCGCCTCGAGCTACTTATTCAGGGCCGTCCCCCCGAGCAATGAAACCATGGAGCTGCTCAGACAAGACCTGAATGACATCTCCTGGGCATCGGCATAGCCTAATTGGTGGCCCCTTGTTGCTTTGGTACAACCCAGTTCCATCAACAACCGACTTCTAAATGCCGTAGGCTTTCTTTTCACATGACCTCACTAATACAGCGGTGTCACACTTATGCATTGACGCCTCAACACAAAAGTAGTTTTTGGTTGTTGTTGTTTTCGTTCCAAAACACAGGAGCAACTGGAATGTCGGCGTTGAGCTGGATAAGAGAAGACACCAGTGTTACCTGACGCTTTGTCCTTCTGAGGAGAGACAATTAGGGTGAGGTGCAACATCCGACTGGTCGGATGTCGGGGGAAGCCCCGAAGGGAATGCCGTGTTGTGTGTTCTCATTAAACGGCAGCGTGGGGCCTGACCGGGGGTCAGAGGTGAAGCCGAGGCCTGGAGCGTGTGTGCGTACCTGGGTTGAGCAGAGTGGCCCGGGTGGAGATGTTGATTTCCTGCAGGTGTTCCAGAGTCTCTGTGTGGAAGAGGCGGATGGACGAGCCCTCGGAGAACGCCATCCACACCCCGCCTCCGGCCCGTACCATGTGGGCCACGCTGATCATGGGGTCAGGGTGGACCTCGAACCGCTGGAAGGAGGGGTGGGGGGGAGAGGGGAGAGGGGGTTACAGATGAGTTAGAACCTTACCCATTGTCAAAGGATCCTTAAGGATCCTTCGTTTGGATGCACCTTGGAGAAATAATGGATAAAAATGCTTACTAGATAAAATGTGTATTTACATAGGATGTGTTAGAACTTGCTTCCATATGTGTATTTAGACAGGATGAATTATCAATAGCTTGCGGTCTCCTCGGCTGTGAACCGCTCCTGATTGGTTGATTGCACGTTACGCCCAAACCACACCCATTAGTAATGTAGCTCCTTCAGACCAACCCATTTTAGATTTGCGCCAGGCGCAAAGTCATTTATCCCGCCGGTATAAAAGCAACAGCGGCAGAGTCCCACCCACAAAGTTACTTGCGTTTCAGATCGTCAAAATAAGGGGGAGGACCTTTTAGAGAGTGCAGGTTACTTGGAGACATGCACGTTAGCTGGATACGTGCGTCATGGCACAGTCTCAAATTAAATATGTCATCAGTATTGAAGCATATAAAGGATTTGTATGTCAATGTAAAAAGCACAAGAGCAGGAAGTGTTCAGAGAAGAGAGCACTTCGAGTGCTGCCACATCTGGGGCAGCGGGTTCATAGAAGAAGTCAGTCCGATAAACAGGATATAGCTCTCAAAGTCTTCCTCTGTTACAGTTTTGTTGAATTGTTCTGACAAATGTTGATACTAGTGTTTTTATCTTTAGCATTTTATTTTATTTTGGACTATTTTTCTTATATTTGACAAATAAACGCTCTTAAAAGACAGCTGTTGCCCTCCCTCCCTTGTGCGCCCCTCACCCGGATCTGAGAGACTTGCATGGCGCCTCACGCCTGGAACCAGGTGAGTCCCTGGCATCGCGACCAGTCATTTGATGTCATTATCTGTCCAGCTGGTGTTTACGCAAAACAGGGTTTTAAAGTGTTCACTAAAGTGTTCACTAAAGTGTTCACCGCGCACACTCGCTGCAAGCCCACACAATCGTTAAACACTTGAGATGGGTTGTTAACTATTAAAGGCTTAGAGTTTGATTGAGGTGTAGCTTGTTAACTGTAGAATACATATGGAGTCTGACTGATGTTAGTCTCTCTAATTGTTCTGAAGCTTCATTTTCCCCTCGTTATTTGAACAGTGTGATGACCTTGTCAGTCAATAGGCAGACACCCATTCTCCTCTCAGATAATTGCTCTACAACGCTGTCGTTGATAATTATTCTGAACTTTGTCTGGGTCTTGCTGTGTTATTCTGGCGAACCTACTCAATGGAACATGCATGTTGAACACGAACATGTGAAATCACATAATGCCATTGCCTCTCTCTCTCCCCCCCCCTCCCTCCCCCCCTCCCTCCCTCCCTCCCTCCCTCCCTCCCTCCCTCCCTCCCTCCCTCCCTCCCTCCCTCCCTCCCTCCCTCCCTCCCTCCCTCCCTCCCTCCCTCCCTCCCTCCCTCCCTCCCTCCCTCCCTCCCTCCCAGGTAGGCCAGTTCAGGGAAGTCCACCAGGGCTGTGCAAGCCTGTGTCAGAGCGTTACAAACCACTGCAACCTGCACGCCGTGGCTATTTTTCATTACGGGAAAAGTTCCACTCTGGTGTGTCTCCTCCCAAGACTGCCACAAAGCCAATGACACGCATGCCCAAACCCCCCCCCCCCCCCCACCCTCCAGAGCATCCGTTCTCTGAGAGCACAAAGAAGAGGGTGTTTTCAGGCACACGCGCTCTTAATGAGTAGCAAAGGAAACCGCAACAGGCCCTTATCACCGTTACCCACGCGCCCCCCCCAGCTCCCCTTGCCTGTTTCTGGAACGTTCCTCCCGCTCCTATCACTCTCTCCTCCCCAGTCGAGGGCCGGGAAATTAGTCAGTGAGTGAGGGACGGGTGGGGGTGAGGGATTGGGGGGGGTGCAGGGCGCTCCCTCTGTGCTCCGGAGAAGGGGGGATTACCACCTGTTTCTGTGCCCTTGCCAGAGGGACCTCCTTTGTTTAAGAGAGGAGGAGAGGAGCGAAGCCTTTGATGTGTCTCCTCTTTTAATTGACTCCTCTGCAGCGGGCGTCTGCCTCCGCTCTGACACAGAGTAATGGGAATCTCTCCCATTTTGAAGTGCAGCGCCATCAAAAGATAGTTACCCATCTCCCCCCCCCCCCCCCCCCCCCCCCCAAAGCGGATTTCACCTTCAGGAGTCCATAATTCAAAGGAGTCGAAAACCTAAATAAACTATAAAAAAAACTACTTTGCAAGAATAAAAATACATCTGAATTTGTCTGAATTTGTACCGAGCCATCCTGTTGCGCTGAGTATTTTTGGTCAACACGGTGTTCATACTGCTGGCTGTCATGTGGTCCACCGTATGTAGCACACCACCTGGAAACTCTGCTGAGACAGTACAAGACTCAACCAGCGCCCCAAACCCTGCTGAGACAGTACACGACTCAACCAGCGCCCTCAACCTTCAAAGACAGCAACGCTATGCAAACGTTTCAACGTCCATCTGGAAACGGTTCAAAACAGAAAAAGAAAAACTGGGTGAGGGATTAGCGTTCAGGATTCGTCTCCGGTAACTGTTCGACCTCCTCGTGTTCAGTCTGGATTCAGTGTGCACTGCACGCTCTCCGACACAGACGTGGGCCCTGGGTTGTGAGCTCATTGTGAAAGCCAGGTGAAGTGGAGGCAGCGACTGTTCAGCCGGTTGACAGCCGAGGTGTTTGGTAGCTGAACCCGGCCTTGCTTACAGGGAGAGAGCAGGGAGGAAGGGTGGAAGCGCTGAGCTGGGTAGTGGAGCGTGACAGCGGCGCCGCCGTTTTCTCCACCCTGCCTGGGGATGGGGGCAGTCTCCTCAGCCAGACAGAGGGAGGGGGAGGGGGCTGAGGGGTGTGGGGGAGGGGGGGGGGGGACTGGAGGCTAAACCCCTGGAGCACTAAAGCCTGTCTGAACAGCTCATTAGGTCTTGATTACCCAGGGTGACAAGGTGTCACTGTTCTTAGGAGGGTTAGTACGCGCCCCTAGTCTCACCCGTGATGGAGCAGGGGGGGAGAGGAGGATGGAAGTTGAAGAGGAGGTGGGTGAGGTGAGCGAGAACAGGAGACGGAGGAGGGGATGATGAGAGGGGGAAAGGAGGAGGCGAGGAGAAGAGAGGAGAAGAGGAGGGGAAGAGAAGGAGGGGGAAGCGTCGAGGAGGATGAAGGAGAGGAGGAGACAAGGTCAAAGAGAAGAGGATGAGGAGAATGGAGGCATGAGAGTGAGAAGGGATGGGGGTGTCGGGGGAAGGGGGGAGGTGGGGGCTGTCGATACTGATCAAAGCCTGGGTACCCACGCCTGCCTTGCCTGCCTGACTCAGCCTCCAGCTCCAGGCTCCAAAATCAGGCCACATTCCGGCACATTCTTTCCAATACTGTGTGGTGTTGTTAGGTCAGTCAAGTCAGTCAAATCCGCCGGACGTGTGTTCAAAGAATGAGGTGGATCCCCACAAAAACAGAGGTGTCTGTGTTATTCCCACACCACCTCCCATCTCACTCCATCATGTCTGATAAAACATACAAAGTTTCAACAAATATAGTAATTGAAGCTTTATAAAATAATATAAAAATCCCCCTTTCTGACTGTCATTGGCCCTTCATAAAGCTCAGCCATGAAGCAAAGCAAAGAGTGTGTTTCAAAATGAGTTTCTATGCCATGCAAACTGCTGTGTCAGCTTTCAGAAGCTCTAAACATTCCCACAGGTGCTCAAATTCACACTAAAGTGAGACACAACCGGGCAGCCAAACCATACGGCTAGGCAGCCAGCCAACCATCCAGCCATAGAACCAAGAAACCAGGCAACCATACATCCAGTCGTCCACACAACCATCAAGTCATACAGACAGACAGGCAGCCTGACAGTCCCTACATAACCAGTTTGGCAAACAGACAAACCAGGCAGAAGACCAGGCAAAAAGACAGCCAGTGAGACAGGTAACATTGACAGTCAGACAACCAGCCAGTCAGGTAAACAGCTACTTACAGCACCAGCAGCTTACAGCACCAGCAGAAGCCAGGAGAGATCTTAAAGTCCAGGCTTGGCCAGGCAAGACCAAGGAACAGGAGAAGGGTAAGCCTCAGCAAGCCTGATCCTTCACCCCCTGGCCCTGGTTGCATGGCTCCATAACTGCCCCTGGATGTACCACCCAGGGGGTGTATTAGTCCGGTACATAGGGTCACAGGAACACAGGGGAGAGGAGAGGCCAGCGTTGACCTGAGCACTGCAGTCTGTCTAAGCACTAAGGGGGAGAGGTGAAAGGATGAAGGGATGTGGAGGGTTCTGAACCTGAACCTGTTTACTTTGCATGGCCGGTCAACTGACTAAGCTCTGGACCCCAGAGAGCTAGAGTCAGAAGAGGATGACTGGAAAGAGTGGGAGGGTCGGTAAGAGAGGACTGGAGAGAGAAGATGAGAGAGAGAGTGGGAGAGAGCGGAGGAGGGCCGTAGAGAAGAGGATTAGAGAGAGGAGGAGGACTAAAGTGAGGGGAGGAATATTTAGAGAACGGAGAGGGCTGAAGAGAAGGATTGTGCACATGACCTTTGACCTGTTCACATCTACACAGATGCTGGGTCCATGACCCCTCTACTTCCCATGCAGAAGGAGGTCAAAAGCATTTCTCAATGAATAAGACCGTAGCGCTCAAAAATCCCCAACACCCTGTTGCACACGTACCAGACATATACAAGTATGTTGACCTGTAAACCGCCCAGTCAGCAAGCCTGAGGCTGAAAGCCAAATATCCTGTCATTCCTGAGGTCCTACCTGAGTGGATAAGCTGAGCGCCTCGACGACGGTGACAGAGTTGCCACAGCTGGCCCACACCGACTCCTCCAGTACCAGCAGCGTTCGGACCGGCTCCGGACCCACCACCACACTCCTACAGGAAGCTGGCTCCCAGAGCTCTCCTGGAAACAAAGTCAACAAGAATTAGTGAACTGACGCTGCAATCCTGCCTTAGCAGAAGTGTTGTTGTGTATTGGACCACAAGGATTTTTTCCAATTCAAATGAAAAATACTTTCTTGTCTCCCTCATGATGATAGAAAACTGTATTTGGTTAGGGGCTCCCAAACAGCATGCACCCATGAAACACAAAATGACTTTAAAACACATAGAAGCTCCATTGGTTGACATTAACTTTGGCATGAGCCAACTGTGTTGGAATCCCTGCTTGTTACTTAGTTAACCGTCTTCAACTTCTGACAGTTGAGGGCAACAACTGTGCTGAAACAACCAACCGAATGAATGGTTGTTATCAAGCCACAGCAGCATCATTATGCTTTAAACACATGCACCACTTTCCATTTGAGTACACAGTCTGGTTATTCAGCAGATGTTGCCTAGAGCAGGGCAATTAAACTCAATTTCTTCTCCTTAAATCCCAACAACTCACCCTGCTCCTTGCTTGACAATTTATTTTAAAAGTAGCTGTACAATGTTAGCATTTGTCATTCTCAATGTTTATCTAGGTATAGCACAGTGGTAGAGCATTAGCCTGCAAATCAAGAGGTCATAGGTTCAACACCCCCCCTCCCCCCCAACACACACACACCACACCATGTCATGTATGTCATTTTGGATAAACGCTTCTGCTACATGAATCCAGTAGTGCAGTGGACACTGTACAGTACTGACTGAGTTCAGAGCTGTGGGCTTGACTGAACAGAGGCGGTGGGAGTCTTCTCTTCTCTTTTTCTTTGAATCCGCCCGGTCTCCGCTTGGGAAACAATAACTCTGCTCCCACCACCCACGTCCCAATAAAGCCCCAGCTTTCACATTTAATACGCTTTCCAACTCCTTTATCAGAACTAGCTCCCCCCCCCCCCCCCCCCCCCCCATTCATCAGTGTAACAATGAAGCAGACCTTTTTCCTTTGAGTTTTAATCATGGGGCACTGTCTGCAGCTGCAGTTGTGGAGCATTATGAGCCAGGTTGCATAAGCTTTTTTCCTTAGCAGCCCGTTAATGAAGCTAAATTAGAGATGGAAGCTCACCCAGCCGGTTGATTAACATTTTGAGTTGTTTATTTCTGCCTTTCATACAAGAATAGCTTCCGAACGCCTTCCGACTTCCTCAGGTTAATTGCTTGGCGTGTTGTAAATGTCACTCCCCCACCTTTAAAAATGTGTTCTCTTCTGGAAGTCCCTCCGGCCTCTAGCACGAACCAGGAAGCTCAAACCTCCTTTTCTCATCACGCAGCCAATGGCAACTCAGAGGCAGGCAACCCACCACAAAGCTCAGTGTTTAAACACGTAACACACTCTGACTGATCTCCAGAAATAAGTTCACCAAAGCATGTAATGGAAATGTTGGTCATATGCATAGATGTATGTGTATGAAATCTATAATCTTCTATGTTCATTGGTAAGAGACAGGAAGGCAAGATAATTAAGTTGAGTTCAAAGGAATGTGAGGTGCTGATGGCTCTGTGGGCAGCTTGCCCTGGGGGATGGGTGAAGCATTTTATATGGCCTTATGTCCTCTGGTTACTGTAAGGGGTCAATGAGACAGTTGCTCTGAACTTTGGCTAGAAGGACTGTGTCCTGTTTCATTGTTTGTGTTAATTAAAAGTATTGTTTGAAGATGGTCACACAAAGGACAGTTGACCATTTGACTGGTCAACCCCTGTGGCTTTATTATCTACTGCTCTGGGGAGAGCTGTGACATCAAAGAACTTTGGGACACACTGGACACTTGGTATTGTTTCAAGCTGTCACTAAGTTGAGTTAGCCAATCACAGAGTTTGCTACATTGATTGATTGACCATATAGAATGCCATTTGATCTTAAGTTTATATAAGGCAGTGCATGTGTGCTGGCTGATCATCACTCTTGCGAACGATTTGTGGCTATCACACCCTTCGCCAAGACGGATCACAAAGTACTTTGTTTAAATCATATGTAATTGTATAGTTTAATAAATTGTATTAAAACCATATCCCTTGACTAATCAGATCTACACAGTGCCACTCGAATTCTTCCTTAACAAGCACAAGTTGGAAACTCAAGCAATGAACCTGTGCCAAAAAAAAAACATTTTATTTTTAGCAGCTATGTTTTGTGTGTTCATGCACCTTCTGATACAAATGATGTGTTGAACCCTAGTGTCTTCTAACTCCTGCAGTCTAGTGGAAAAGAATGCCATTCAGGAGGCATAAATCTTTAACAGCCATGCAGAATGTGCAAACATTGCCTGGCACCAGAATCCCTCCAGAGCTTGTGTTCTCTCTCTCTCTCCCGCTTTCTCCCTCTTTCTCTTCCTCCCTCTCTCTCTGTACCCCTGTATTTCTTCATCTCTCTCTTGTTCTTCCTTCCTCTTCGCATTCTTTCTCTCTCCGTCTTTCAAACGTTCTTTTTCTCCTCCACTCTCTCTCCCCCTCTTTCTCTCTCTCTCCCCCTTTCTCTCTATCCCCCTCTGTCTTTCACTATCTCTCCCCTCTTTCTCTCTCTCTCCCTCTCACTTTCTCCATGTCTCTCTCTTTCTCTCTCTCTCATATGTATTTTCTACCTGACAAGAATAGTAATATTTAATCCACACGCAGTGCCCTTGTGTAATTAATCATATTTCTACTTGGGTGGACTTGGGATCATTGGGGGATGGGGGCAGCAACGCCAGGTACACTAGGTGTGCTGAGCCCTCTGATCAACCTGTAGTATCCCCACCGGCTGTGGAAACAGAGTGAGCGTGGTGTGGAGGCACTGGCCCTTAGATGCCTGACTAGCTACAGCTGGCCTTCCTCACCCTGTTATGTAATGCTGAGGGACTGGCTGGCTGGCTGGCTGGCTGGCTGGCTGGCTGTCTGACTGACTGAATGACTGGATGACTGGCTGGCTGGCTGGCTGGCTGGCTGGCTGGCTGGCTGGATGACTGACTGACTGACTGACTGACTGACTGACTGAATGAATGACTGACTGGCTGGCTGGCTGGCTGGATGACTGACTGACTAGGTAGATGACTGATTGACTGGATGACTGACTGGCTGTCTGAATTACTGACTGGATGACTGACTGGATGACTGGCTGGCTGGATGACTGGATGATTGACTGATTAGCTGACTGGCTGGCTGGATGACTGACTAGGAAGATGCCTGACTGGTTAACTGACTGGCTGTCTGAATGACTGTCTAAATGACTGACTGGCTGGCTGGATAATTAACCAGATGATAGACTGACTGTATGACTTACTGTCTGGATGATGGGTGGTGGGATGTTATGATGATGTTCAATCTGTGACCGAGGAGAGACTAAAGCCTATCAATACAAAGGGCTGACAGAAGTTTATTAGTAGCAGGCCTGGAATCATTGGTCCACACTGTACAAAGATAGTGGCAGTAGAGTATTCCATCTAAGGCACAGCAAGGGATAGTCATGTCTCTACTCTCTCAAAGGGAATACATGACAATATAGACAATACACACTGTATCCTGGCTGTCTCAAGAAAGAGGCCTCCAGTCATAGTAAATAGAGAACTGTGAAGTTCACCAAGTAACCTATTGACCATAGAAAGAGAGCAGTCTCTGTCTCTCTCTCTGAAAACTCCTCCTAACACTAGATTACCGTAATGGCTGACTAGATGACTGACTGGCTAGTTGGCTGAAAGACTGACTGACTGGCTGATTGACGCACTGACTGGAGGATGACTGACTGACTGACTGATAGTTGGATGAATAACTGGATGGATGACTGACTGGATGGATGACTGACTGGATGGATGACTGACTAGATGGATGACTGACTCACTGGATGACTCACTGGATGGATGACTAACTGGATGGATGACTGACTGGATGAATGACTGACAGGATGGATGAATGACTGGATGGATGGATGAGTGACTGGATGGATGACTGACTGACTGGATGGATGACTGACAGGATGGATGACTGACTGACTGGATGGATGACTGACTGACTGGATGGATGACTGCAGTTCTCCGACAGCAGCTCCGACTGTGACTGGGAGGCACAAGAGAAGAGATGGAAATGTGCCTTCAACCAGGTCTCCAGCAATGTGCAAAAGGAACATTGTCTGCCTTTGCAAATGCACTCAGTTAAAATATGGGCTACCATGATGGAAACACCATCACATGAGACACATAAAGCATCGCAACAAGCAGGCAAGATGTTTGACGGAAATTGTATTTTTTTCACACACACGTTCACACGCACGCACACACTGAAACATTCATGGAAACACACAAAGACTTCCATGGGCAATTGGTGTAGAGCTTGACAGATGAAACGTACAAATTGAAACGACAATAAAACCCATTTGCTCAATTAATTTGATAGATTAGCCACAACAAAAGCCTTTTTTGTTACAGACAAGCTCTATTAGCGATCTCTAATAACAGTTATATCCTATCAATTTCAAAGTCGCATTTCACGCAACAGAATAGAACGTCTGACGTTATTACCACATGAGGCTCAAAAGTAAATCAAATTACCTAAACTAATATCAATTACCTGCTAAGAGCATTAGAAGCATGATTTGCAATAAACGTAACGTATTCTCAATCAGCAGTTTTTTCTTCCTCCTGTAGCCACATATGATGTAGGACAAGGTCTGGTGTAGAGGTCAACACTGAACACTGAACCTTATTATATTTCATGTTTTCATTTAGCTCGACACTTTCATCCAAAGTGCCAAACGTACACGGATAGACTTGAACTTCGGACCTCATGATGTGTAGCCAAAGGCTCTAGCACACCTCCAGCCCTGAGGTACCGCCACTGCTCTCCAGCTTAGCATCCCTCCTGAAAGGGGAGAGCTTAGGCAGGTGCAGGAAGCCCCGTACTCACCGGCGTGGGCCCGTCCGTACAGCAGCATGGTCCCACTCCTCAGCCCGGCGAAGAGGTACCTGGCAGAGTGCTTCAGGCTGAGGACAGGGGAGCCGTCGGAGGTGTGGAGGTTCAGCAGGCACTGGGCTGCCGTGTCCACGCTCCCAAACACCAGGATGCTGGGGAACCCAACATGGCAGAGTGTGATGAATGAGCGTCATTTATAATGACAGAGCACCACATCGTTTTTCATGGCGGTTGATTTAACAGTGCACTTTAGAGCTCCGGTATTGTGTTCAATGCAGCCACTTTGTCTTGCACACGTTTGAAATGACACTTGAACTCCTCTGGGTGCATTTTGTTCATTTTTCTCTTGCTAGAGAATGACAAATGCACACGTTGGAGATATATGTTTCTTTCATGCAAGGAGTCATTAACAAGATTTTGGAGTTGACATTTTTGGGGGTGTGTGAGACAAAATGCTGAAACTGTACTATATATATTATATTGTATGTCTATATTAAACTGTCTCTTTTTCTCTTTTCAGGACAGATACCTATATATATGTTGAATGAGTCAGCACCAACAAATAAATTGCAGACATATCCATTCATTCAGGTCTCCATATATCGACAAGAAAGCCAAAGCGAGAGAGTGAGTGTGAGCGGGACAGAGAGAGAGACATTGAGAGACAGACAGAGAGAGAGGGAGAGAGAGAGAGAATAGCTAAACAGGTAATATCACGGGTGAGTCTGAAATGCAAGATTGCCGTTTTCTCTATCTCAGACAGTAATTCAGGCACTGGTACTGTGACCGAGTCTGAGATGAAACTATTCCTCCATTGCACACAGTGGAAATCATAAAATACATTGGACGCCAAAAAACAAGAAACAGTGATTTCTATCTGGCAAGATCTGAAGGGTATTGAATCAACTCTGATGTTTTGGTTTGATGAAATATTGACAAGCTAATTTATTTCTGCAGCCCGTCTGAAATGGACCTGTGCTGAAGGAGAATGCAGAGTAGGATTGTCCATGTTACCGCGGAGATATGGAAAGAAGCACCGCTAGAGCCATTTCCATGACAATCAGCATCTGAGAGAGCTACTTATTTCACTCCGTTGACCTTTCACAACAGTCATTTCACATGCCTTTTCTGCCGACTTCGTTATCCGTCCATACTGCTCCATGATTGAAATCATGCAGTGAGACCTGAGCTCACTCACAGCTGATGTATTAATAAAGTCTGACTCTATGATGTATTAGTAAAGTCTGACTCTATCCTGTAGGGGATGGGCTCTGCCAGGCTCACCTTCCACTGTCCAGGCCCACGCAGATGGTGTTCCCCACCCCTGTGGGGCTCCGGAGGGCGCCCCCCTCCTCGTCCTCAGAGGGGCCCGGCTCGGGCACGTAGTCCAGGCAGCGCACCGGAGACTCCACGGGCAGGCTCTTCACGGGCCGAGGCATGGGTCGGTTCAGGGAGAAGATCTCCACCTGGCCCTGCGCGCCGTCCCCTCCACTCACCTGCAGGGGGAAGGGGGGGGTGTGTGAAAGATCAAGTGTTTAGAGTGAGTTTAGTTAGTAATGGAGCTGTCAGCCAACTGGGAATCAAATTTGGGTATCCTATTACATCAGGGAGCGTTCACGGTCTGAGGGGGACATGGATGACAGTGTCTCCGGGGTGGGTGTAGCTCAGTGGTTAGATATCAGTGGTTCCTATCTCTAAAAGTATCTGCTAAATTTACACATTAGTATTATTGCTAGCGCATAACATATGTCCACCATTACATCTTGACTAACTCACTTCCTCTTACCCTTGGTCAAGTCTTGACTGGGACTGAACAACGGCCCTGGACTTTGAAACGCAGACCGGCCCACGGCCCTGTATTATTATCAGATTATTTATTTTTTTGCGTCATGCCGCGGTCGTTTGACCGTCCATTCGGGAAATCTCCCGACTCTCCCAACGGCCAGTCCGACCTGGCCCATGGTCCATCTCTGTACTCACCACCCTGCTTGAGACTCTGTATTCTGGGCCAGAGTTTGTCAACCTTGACCACCCTGGACAGGATGGAGAACACTTTTGATACCATAATTCCCTCTTTGCTTCAATTTCTCCACCTGTCAGCAATTCTTAGTTCAGTGAGGAATGAAAGGTTTAAATCAAATATCCTTTCAAACCTTGTCTTCAGTCCTTCCTGACTTTTGAATATCGTTCGGATTCATAAACTGCGGAGTGTAATGGATTCACAATGTCATCTCTCCGACATCAAACAATCTTTAAAACTCTGAGATCTTTTCATCAGCAGAGAACAGAGAGACGTGGGGGAAAAACGACTTTGAAAAGCTCTGAATCACTTGACAATCTCTGGGTTTTCTTGAAGGCAGTGATTGATGTTGTGTTTGAGTCCGTGAATGAGAAACGCCAAACACTATAAAGTTACCAAAAGTGTCACTGTGACATCACAAGGTGACCCCGATTCCAACGGCTACAGCTCACCAGGGATTCGAGGTCACGCTTTAGAAGAATGTGGTTTTCACAGGGACAGGTGGGCAGTGTCACCCCGTCTTAACAGAGAGGAGAGTGACTCTCACAGCACTTAGCTGCCAGACTTGGATCTCCCCGGTGTATCGTAACCTACAACACCAACGAGGAGAACGTGTCTGAACACAGGCGTGATTCTCCATGAATCACAATTCTATTGGTCTTCTGTCAAGCCTGCCAATCTCAATGCAGAGCAAGACAGCAGGGACAAACCTGCATACCTTGCAAATGCCGCCGTTCCAATCAGGGCCGGGGCCACCTTTGTGTAATGTCATTAAGTCTGAGAGTATTTTTTTTCTTCTTTTTTTTTCAAACATGGGATAACGATATTTTTTGTGTGTGTTAGAGAGAAAGACGCCTGGGGGGGGGGGGGGGGGGGGAGGGGGGTTAGGTGCATAATTTCGGAGCGGTGCAGATCTACTCTGCGCCACATGACTCACATTCAGGGAATGAGACATGAGCTAAATATAGGCTGTCGCCCTCCTCTCCCATGGCTGTGCTTATTTGCATGCAATCATTTGTTTGTTTGTATCAGCGTGCTGGATCCGGGAGAGGGAGGTCCTCCGAGCCCAGGAGAGAGAGCCAGAACAAATAAAGGTCTGTTGGACAGGGACAACTGGAGATAGGGAGAGCTTATCTTACAGTGAAGCAGCCCCCAAAAAACACAGCTTCAAGTGTCTGTTTCTCTCTCCCTCTCACGCTTTTTCTCTCTCTGTAACCGCATAGCCTCGGGCTACCTCCCTCACACACTCCTCCGCCCTTACAATACACTCACTTGTCCATCTGCACCCCCCCCCCCCCTCACACACACAAACCACCACCCCCCCACCGCTCCTCCTTTTCGATCCAATTCCCCCAGAAATCCAGCAAAATTATCGTGCCCTGACAAAGTCATCACCACTAGTTTAGAGGAATAGATATCTGGAGTGGCGCCCTGGTTGGAATCCTTTCAGCTGCCAGGAACCAGACAAAACTTCCCCAACAGCAAATGCCCTGCCAGCATTAATTAGGCAGGCCTGGACCCAGGAAGAAAACGGCTTGGCCACAGGCAGTGTCTCCCAGCTCTAACCTGTACTGCTCACTCACTGAACCCGAGTCACTGAACACCATAGAGACTGGCGCTAGATAGAATGTCCTAAAAACATTTGTCAGTTTTCGGGTAAATTCCAAATGAGCTTTGGACATAAGGGGAAGAACTGCATGGCTGAGAGGCTGTATTTGGAAAGAAACAAGGGGTAGGTGAGAGCTAATGTAAAAATGATTACTTTAACCACTAAGGAGGAAAGTGGGGCAGAGAGGGTAGGCAGACAGTGCTGGATGCATGCTAGTGCACCAGCCTGATTAGTAACAATGTCATTACACTGATCAAAGCACGCAGAAATCCCACAAGCCCATCTTCCTTTAACATGATTAGTGTCAGCCCTTATTTGACAAGCCTGCCAAAAAGCTGGTTCTGAGAGGGGGCGGGAGAACTCTCCAGCAACCAGACTGCTTGACGGGCCCAAAAGCACTGGCTTCCTGTTCCACCACGATAATTTCTGCTTCTGTTGTCTGGTTTATTTACTAAACTTGTTTTATTTATTTATGAATTGATTTATTAATTTTCATTAAAGTGTCACTATCTTGACTGAACAGGCAACTTTGGTAAGACAATGGGAGCCTGGATGAACTAAAAGCTAAGGTAAATGAAGAACTGTGCATGCTGGAACCCCATTTGTCATTTTTGGACTGGTTGTCCAATGTTATACTTAAATAACCTTAACTAGGTAAGCACTACATAGATGGATCAAAAAGGATCTTCACAATATTATATTTATTTCTCAAAATGATACAGCATTCTCCTACCCAAGGCCGTCACTTGTTTATTCTCCACAAAGCAGAACCAGAGCACATGTTGTTCATCGCACAGAAGTTGCAGAACAAGGGCAAGGTCATGGATGTGTGACTTGGTCGTATTGTTGCACGTTTCAAGTAGACCTTGCGGTAAAACGGCCCCGTTGCCCTCACACTGAAATTATCTTCTTCTAAATGCCCGATGGTCATTTGTCCACCAGCTCATCTGATCCACTGAAGAGGGGCACGGCCAGGAACAATGAAAGCTGTGTGTCCTAGTGGATGCAGCAGTGAGTAAGGCCCCCGTCTGGATTGTTATAGAGGGGCAGCAGTGAGTAAGGCCCCTCTCTGTTATAGAGGGGCAGCAGTAAGTAAGGACCCTCTCTGTTATAGAGGGGCAGCAGTGAGTAAGGCCCCTGTCTGTTATAGAGGGGCAGCAGTGACTAAGGCCCCTCTCTGTTATAGAGGGGCAGCAGTGAGTAAGGCCCCTGTCTGTTATAGAGGGGCAGCATGGTTGAGTAAGGCCCCTGTCTGTTATAGAGGGGCAGCAGTGAGTAAGGCCCCTCTCTGTTATAGAGGGGCAGCATGGTTGAGTAAGGCCCCTGTCTGGATGTTATAGACGGGCAGCAGTGACTAAAGCCCCTGTCTGGATGTTATAGAGGGGAAGCAGGGTTTAGCTAACTTATCTATCAGAAAAGATGATCCACACCAAGATATATGTTTTGCCATAGAACATCCAGGCAAACATTAATATTCCAGGGATTCTAACACATTATTTACCAACCCCTCTGTAGGCCTATACCGTACAGGAAAATAAAGCAATGTTTTGGCAGAAGAATGAGCATATAAATAAGCATGAAAATATTCAATATTCTATATCCAAAGGCATTATTTTAAAAAGCGGCTCATTGCATGCATGCACAGTATGTGCACACACATAATGAGCATGTGTATGAAGGTGTGTGTGTGTGTGCACGTACAGGACATGTTTGCGAGCATGTGTTTCTGCGCGTGTGTGTGCACACCCGTGTTTTGTGTGTGTGTGAGTGTGTTTGCATGTGTGTGTGTGTGCCTGCAGGAGGTGTATAGGTTACTCACCCAGAGGTAGCCTTGAGGTAGGGATGTGCTGGCTGCTGAAAACCCCAGCATTGCACATTGAACAGGGTTGTGGATAGCAGCTTCAAGCTGGGGGAGAAACACAAACCATCATGCTGGTTAAACACTGATTCAGCCTGTTGTGAATCACGCAGGCACAAGGGTCAAATGTTCATAATTATCCAGGTGTATCAGCTCAAGTTCTAATGAAACCAGTGGGGACTGAACCGCAATCAATCAAGCCAGACTATCCCACCATTAGACCAAGAGTACATTTAGTCATTTAGCAGACGCTCTTATCCAGAGCGACTTACAGTAAGTACAGGGACATTCCCCCCGAGGCAAGTAGGGTGAAGTGCCTTGCCCAAGGTCATTTGGTGTGGCCGAGAATCGAACTGACGACCTTCAGATTACTAGCCCAATTCCCTCACCACTCAGCCACCTGACTCACCAGAGTGAGTACCTGGTAAGGATTCAAGGTTCTACAGCAACACTGAAGGGGACGAGGAGAGATGGAGGGAGGGTAAAAAGAGATGGGTACTGATTTCATTGGATTTATCTTGGATTCTGATCTATTTCTTGAGCTCATCAGAAGATTAAGTCACTCATTCTCAAGTCCAACACTCAGAGCCACGTTTTATCCCAGTGCCTAACGGCAATCTGCCGTTAGCATGGATCCATATTAAAACGGCTTTTTATTCACACATACGTCATTTCACACACCCCTTCTACAGAACGTCATTCACTGCAGATGAAATGTTATCATGGGACACAGTGGGCTACATGCACAAAGACCCCAAATAAGGATCGGAAGGTGGTGGAAGGGTTACGACAAAAAGTCACTTCCAGTCACTTTAACAACATAGCAGCTGTTTAATGGCGGCATCCAGCCGCCAAGTCAACAGCTAACTTCCTGGTACTCCAGTACCCATAGTACCTGATAACCTCCGGCACTCTGGACTCAAACACTCAGCCCTAACTCCGATAATGAAAGCTGGTCTATTTTCACTGCTGCCAAATTGAGGACCATCACTGGCCCAGGCTTGGGTAGTTACTTGCCTCTCTTAGGTAAGACCTGCGTAGCTAGGACTTTGGGTCGAACAAGGTGGTTTTTCCTGACGCAAGGCGCATCAATCACGGGTCATTTATAACATGGTGCTGGCCAAACCTCGCCCCCCTCCCCCCCCCCCTCCACAGACAGGAGACAGGGGGGTTTGTAAACATGAAACGCCCCAAAATAATTTGGGGCCAGATGACTGCTCCTGCCCATCTGTCCAGCAGGAGCCCTCCTCCCACTCACCCTCTGTCTGCATCTATCTGTTCACATTCATCACACACATGCACTGTCACTCCACTTCCCCTCCCTCTCTCCCTCTCTCCGCGTCCCATCCTCCCTCCACCTCCCCTCTCTCCAACCCGCCCTCCCACCTTCTCTCTCTCTCCCTCTCTTACCGTCAATCTCTCATTCCGCCTCACTCCCCCATCCCCCCCCCCCCTCCCCCCCCCCCCTCAGCAGCCCTTCTCTCAGGAGCGTTAGGCTGTGTATTTGATAGGTAATTAAGTGGTGGTCATAAGACAGGCCCATATGGAGGCCTGGGGTCTGGATGGGCTGGATGGGCTGCCAGGCCTGCTTGCTATGGGCCCAGGGGGACTGTGAAGCGCTGGGCGGCGGTGGTGATGGTGTTGGTGTGTGGGACGTGCAGAGGTCTTGGGGTGGTGTTGGGGGGGGGGGGGGGGCTGCGTGTCTAGGGCTGGACTGGCGGATGCAACTGCCGCCGACGGGGTGGCAGACTGTTGAAGGTGTGTGTGTGTGTGTGGAGGGGAGGTTATCAGTCGCCAGAGACCTCCGCACAACACAGCCAATCTTCACAGGCCGTGATTGCTTTGTCTGTTAGCACTCTCTGGAGTGAGTCTGGTAACATTGAATGGATCTCCATTTTTTCAGCCCTGGTCCTCCTCTACGCATCTATATAGATATCAAAGTGCAGTGGGATGGTTCACATAAACAGCTGCTGTGCATTGGCATGATTGAAAAGCCTTATGGAGTCAATGGTGTGGAATAGACTTAGCAGGGGAAAAATGCCCTCCAATGAAGTCTAGATGGCTGTAGAAGTAAACGGCTAGGAATAATCAATTGCAAGACTTCTGGATCGAAGCACTTGAAGGAATTCCAGGGGTTGATTCATCTCCAGGAAGAATGATACAATAGTTTTGCTGTATAAACCAAGCCCACACATCAACAGGCACAAAGGATACATGAGGGGCCCAAGCACCGCCTGTCTAAGGTGATGCTAGCAATGCTAATAAGCCGTCAGTGGGAAACTATTTAAAAATCAATGTGGTACAAGGTTCAGTTAAGTCAACTGTCAGTCAGACCCCTACCTACTCTGCCTCCCAGCCTCCCACTCTGCCTCCCAGCCTCCCACTCTGCCTCCCAGCCTCCCACTCTGCCTCCCAGCCTCCCACTCTGCCTCCCAGCCTCCCACTCTGCCTCCCAGCCTCCCACTCTGCCTCCCAGCCTCCCTCTCTGCCTCCCAGCCTCCCACTCTGCCTCCCAGCCTCCCACTCTGCCTCCCAGCCTCTCAGCCTCCCAGAACTAATGTACATATGTGTCATGAAGAGAGGAAGGAGTAGATTCCAGTTGGAGAGGGAGGGGTGGAGAGGGAGAGAGAATGACAGTGGTGAGTGGAACGATAGGGTCACTCAGACGAGGGAAGATGCAAAAGAGAAAGGAGGGTGGAGAGATGGAACAGGCAGAATGAGGAGAAAGGGAGGATGAAGAGTGAGAGAGAGAAAGAGAGAGAGAGACAGACAGACAGAGAGAGAGAGAGAGAGAGAGAGAGAGAGAGAGAGAGAGTGAGAGAGAGAGAGAGAGAGAGAGAGAGAGAGAGAGAGAGAGCGGACGACCAGGGAGGGTGATTTGATGAAGGACTTTAAGGAGATTGGATATGGGGAGGAGGGGATGTGCAGGTGAGCTAATTAAAGGGAGATTTGTTGATGCGCTGTAAGGGCGGTCTCCCAGCTGCTGGTTCCCAATGACCTAAAGCCCCACACACAGTACGTCCCACCCTCCACCCCTAGGGGGCACAAGCCCATATGCTGTCACCAGGTGGTCCACACGGTTATGAGCTGGGCCTTGTCCGCACTGTAGCACACCAGCCAATGGTGCAAAACCACATCCACGGCAGGGAAAGTCGGTGGGGATGCACCTGCCTGCCTGCCTGCTTGCCTTCTTGCCTGCCTGTCTGTATGTCCGCCTGCCTGCCTGCCTGCCTGCCTGCCTGCCTGCCTGCCTGCCTGCATGCCTGCCTGTCTGTCTGCATGTCTGTCTGTCTGTCTGTCTGTCTGTCTGTCTGTCTGCCTGACTGTCTGCCTCCTGTGTGAGTGCTCGTCATGGTTCCCCTCCCAGGATGAAAGGAAGACACAGACCCCTTGCCCTCTGTAAACCACCCCAGATTGAATGTTCCAGCCATTGTAAACAGCGCACACATCATTACCATGTGTTCAATTATTCATGTTGTAAACGTGTAGGGGATCCACTGATGTGGCTGGTCCTGGGGGCCCACTGGGAGGACGGGGTATTCTGAACCAATGAATGGCATGCGTCTCGTGAGGGAGACACAGGTGTGCTACTTACCCTTGCGTTGACCACAACAAGCCAAGAAAACACTGCTTGTCATCACGCCTCTGATGGCGGCGGCGGGCCGCCCGTACGCTCTGGCACGGAACAACCCGGAACCATGTATGGAATACACCAGGGGCCCGCGTGTAGTGTTATCTGAGACGAGACAACACAATAACACGCCGGCTCGCACTTCTCGTAGGATTGTCTGACGGACTCCAACCCCACCCCCCCCACCCCCCCGCACGCCTCTATAATGGGTTCTCTTTATGACAAAGTGTGCTCCATCATCGCTTGTGGGATTCAGGATGGAAAGGAAACTTCCTGTGGCCCCAGCGTACAGTACAGCACAGTGGGCGGAGCCAGCCTTTTCTGCAGACGGCGTGAAAGTCCCTGCGCGCGGTGCTGAGTCATTGATTGATGAAAGCCGCCTAATAGCAAGGGCTTCCTTAGGGACAGGTGGTGAACAGGAAGTGAAGGCTAGGGTAAAAAATAAAAACACCCAAGGCTAAGTCCCTCCCCCCCCCCCTCCTTCAACCCCACCCCAACTCTTTAGGTTCCCCATGTCCTTTGTCACAGCAATTGCACATTCCAACATCCTTCCTCACGCACTAACAGGCACTAATAGAAAACTGCCTCTGTTTATTAACTGATAATAACTACCCCCCCCCTTCGCCCCTTCTCTCTCTTTCTCTCTCTTCCCTCTCTCTTTTTGTCAGCCTCGGGGGCTGGGTGATGTGGATGAATATCCACACAACCTGAAACCAGTAGCTACTGAAGGCTGACTGCAGGAAGAAAAACACATCAGCCAGGCCCACTTTTCAGCATGGGGGCCTGGCTGAAAAGGGCCGGAAGGTTCCCCGAGAAACACTGCCCAAGGTCAGGTGTGATGACTCTTCAACACCACCCATAAAGTAAAAGGTTTCTTCTCGCAATGACACGAGGATGCATGCCTGTGAAAATCCTGTGGTGTACGCATCACATATTGATTCATTTGTATTCAGCAGAAGATCATGCTACGGTGGTTAGCGCAAGGGAATTAAATCAATATGTATACAGGGAGACGGTGTGAGAGAGACAGGGAAAGAGGGAGCGAGAGAGAGAGAGAGAGAGAGGGGGAGGAAGCTTTTGAGAAGCTGAGATATTGTTCCTTAGACAGAGCAAGTAAGTGGAACCTACTCTCCTCTCCAACACATAATGTGCATGTGCGTGTGTGAGCCCCTCATGGCTCGGTCTCAAGGGAGATCCGGGCCTAGTGTGTCAGCGTGTTATTTGTTGTCCAATATCCCAGCGTGCCTGGAACACAGAGGGAAGGCAGGATCAAAGTTGAGACGCGCTTGCTCATCTTCCCATTTCATGAGCTGGACGTCGTCCAGTGAATCAAAATTCGACAGGCGTCGGGAGGCCACAGATCAAAGTGCCAACCACCTGCTGTGCTGGCAGCCCCGGCATTACGCTCATAATATTCAAAGTCATTCGAAGACAATGAGATTAAATCATCAGCAGGAGGAGAGAGAGAGACAGAGAGAGAGAGAGAGAGAGAGAGAGAGAGAGAGAGAGATAGGGAGAAGGAGGAGATGGAGAATGCGAGAGAGAGAGAGATAGGGAGAGAGAGAGAGAGAGATAGGGAGAGAGAGAGAGAGAGAGAGAGAGAGAGAGAGAGAGAGAGAGAGAGAGATAGAGTTGGAGACCAGGCTGCCTGCGTGTGAACCCCTCCCTGGCTGAGGTAGGAGAGCTCCAGGGTGTGGTCGGGGATGAAGTCCAGATCAGACACACGGCTGGTCCTTTTTTTCATTAAACCCCAGAGCCGAAAGTCTCCTTCAATTTAATAAGCGTGTGTCTGTACAGTAACGATCCTCAGTCTCCTGGCTCCTCCACAGATCTTATCATCCCTCAGAGGAATGAGGAGACGGCGTGCTTTTGCATAGCAGCCTGGAGCCCAGCCTGACATTGCCAGGACATCACACACAAACTCCCATTTGTGACTCATCATCCTCCCCAGTCCTCTCCTCCAGTCCCCCCCCCCTCCTCCCACTCCTCCTCCCCCTCCTCATCCTCGTCCTCCTCTGCGGTGCGTCCAGCTAATCCCAAGTTCATTCCGCGTGTTGTCGCTAGCTCCAGCCGTCCCCGGGGGGCAACAGTCACGCCATGCCCATCCTGGCTGCAGCTCAGTGG